>NC_080381.1:92624129-92771469 GCF_014773155.1 Arachis stenosperma | reverse complement strand
CTCTGTTCTATCTTAGATTGAGTGTATCTCTTGGGTTCTTAATCGGAATCTTCGTGGTATAGGCAGGACCTGATGGCAGCATTCAAGAGAATCCGAAGGTCTAAACTGTCTGTGGTATTCGAGTAGGATTCAATGATTGAATGACTGTGATGTGCTTCAAACCTGTAACCTACTGGGCGTTAGTGACAGACGCAAAAGAGTGATTCTATTCCGGTAGGGGAGGGAACCAAACCGGTGATTGGCGGCACTGTGACAGAGTGCTTTGCATTAGCTTTCACTGCGCGGATGGGAGGTAGCTGCTGACAACAGTGAGACCCTACACGAGCTTGCCATGGAAGGAGACATGCGTGTTTGATGAAGAAGACAGTAGGAAAGCAGAGATTCAGAAGATGGAGCATCTCCAAAACCAACCCATTCTCCATTACTGCAGTACAAGTAACCATACATGTTCTTTTGCTTTTTACAATCAATCCTGATAATTTCTGATATCCTGACTAAGATTTACAAAATAACCATAGCTTGCTTCAAGCCGACAATCTCCGTGGGATCGACCCTTGCTCACGCAAGGTATTACTTGGACGACCCAGCACTTGCTGGTTAGTTGTGCGGGATTGCAAAAGTGTTATTGCAATTTCGTGCACCAAGTTTTTGGCGCCGTTGCCGGGGATTGTTCGAGTTTGGACAACTGACGGTTTATTTGTTGCTTAGATTAGGATTTTTTTTTTTTTTTGTTGGTTTAGAGTCTTTTTTAGTGAGTCTAGTTCATATTCTAAGTTGGTGTCAATTGCTGCGTTTGTTTTTTCTTTTAAAATTTCGTTCTGCATGTTCTTAGCCTTTTTGATTCATAAAAGTTCTAAGTTTGGTGTCCTCTTGTGTTTTTCCTTTAAAATTTTCGAAAAAAATTAGTGTTTGATTTTCTAAAATTTTAAGTTTGGTGTCTTTTTGTGTTTTCTCTTTCCTCTTTTAAGAATCAAATCTTTTTCAAAAAAATTTTTTTCAATCATATCTTCTTAATTGCTGTTTTCAAAACCTTTTTCTTTACTAATTGATTCAGTTCCCAATTTGCTTTGATCTTATTCTATCTTAATTTTCGAATTTTATTTTATTTTCCTTTTGTTTATTTTATTTATTTTAATTTTTCGGTTATTTCAAAAAAAAATAATAAAAAAAAATAAACAAAATTCATCTCTTTGCAATTACTCTCATTTCCCTTTTGTCTATTATGGACTTAAGTGGAATTAATCAGTCCAGAAGGACTCTGGGGTCCTATGCCAACCCCAGTACAGCTGCATAGGGAGTAGCATCATGTACCTCCCATCAAAGCAAGCAGCTTTGAGCTAAACCCTCAAACTCATTATCATAGTGCTTTGAGCTAAACCCTCAACTCATTATCATAGTGCAGCAAAATTGCCGTATTCCGGTCTTCCAGAGGAAGAACCTACTGAGTTTCTGGCACAGTTCTTACAAATTGCTGACACAATACATTAAAGAGTTAGATCAGGATGTCTACAGACTGTTACTGTTTCCATTGCTGTAAAGATCAA
Source organism: Arachis stenosperma (assembly GCF_014773155.1). NCBI lineage: Eukaryota > Viridiplantae > Streptophyta > Magnoliopsida > Fabales > Fabaceae > Arachis > Arachis stenosperma. Next base: position 92,769,925 of record NC_080381.1, on the reverse strand, counting down.
GCAAAAAGGTGGTTAAATAACCAACCTACAGCAAGCATAAAGACATGGAAACAGTTATCAGAAAATTCCTGAATCATTTTACCCTCCAAAAGGATGACACAGCTAAGGCTGGACATCCAAGGCTTTAAACAAGAGGATAATGAATCCCTTTATGATGCCTGGGAGAGGTATAGAGGTATGCTAAGAAATGTCCCTCTGAAATGTTTTCAGAGTGGGTACAGTTAGACATTTTCTACTATGGCTCACAGAAAAAGCTCAGATGTCTTTAGACCACTCAGCTGGTGGATCTATACATGAGGAAGACAATTGAAGAAGCTCAAGAGCTTATAGACATTGTTGCTAGAAACCAATACTTATATTCTAGCAAGGAATTCGTTCCACAAGAAGAGGTCATGGCAGTAGTCACTGATCCTGATCCTCAAGAACAGATGAATGAGCTTAATCAACAACTACTCCTGATGACTGAACAGTTAGCAGAATTTAAGAAATGCTCCATGATACTAAGGTTGCTAACAAGAGCATAGAACTGCAGTTGAATCAAGCAAAACAGCAAATATCTAAACAAATAACAGAAGAATGTCAAGCAGTTCAACTGAGGAGTGGGAAAACACTGAATGCCACTCTCAAAAGAGCAAGAAGTCATTAAGGAACAGTTGAAGAAGACCAAGCACTGTTCAAAATCCCTCTGAGGACAGTAAGAGCCCAGAGAGGAACATTATTGGCGTTCAAACGCCAGAAAGGGGAGGAAAATTGGCGTTAAACGCCCATTCCTTGCCCAATATTGGCATTCAAACGCCAGAACAGGGAGGAAAGCTGGCGTTAAACGCCCATTCCCTGCCCAGTTCTGGCGTTCAAACGCCAGAAAAGGGGGAGAAGTTGGCGTTTAACGCCCAAACTTCATCCACTCCTGGCATTCAAACACCCAAGGAGAATCAGGCACCTGAGGGTTCTGGTAATTATCCCCCTAACAAGGCTTCTTCAACCACTTCTGTAAGGAATAAACCTGCAGCATCTAAGGTTGAAGAATATCAAGCCAAGATGCCTTATCCTCAGAAACTCCGCAAAGCGGAACAGGATAAGCAATTTGCCCGCTTTGCAGACTATTTAAGGACTCTTGAAATAAAGATTCCTTTTGCAGAGGCACTTGAGCAAATACCCTCTTATGCTAAGTTCATGAAAGAGATCTTAAGTCATAAGAAGGATTGGAGAGAAACTGAAAAAGTATTTCTCACTGAAGAATGCAGTGCAGTCATTCTAAAAAGCTTACCAGAAAAGCTTCAAGATCCTGGAAGCTTTCTGATACCATGCACATTGGAAGGCACTTACACCAAGGTAGCCTTATGTGATCTTGGAGCAGTATTAACTTAATACCTGCATCCACTATCAGAAAGCTTGGGTTGATTGGAGAAGTCAAACCAACCAGGATATGCCTCCAACTTGCTGATGGCTCCATTAAACACCCATCAGGCAATAGAGGACATGATTGTCAAGGTTGGGCCATTTGCCTTTCCAACTGACTTTGTGGTGCTGGAAATGGAGGAGCACAAAAGTGCAACTCTCATTCTAGGAAGACCTTTCCTAGCAACTGGACGAACTCTCATTGATGTACAAAAGGGGAAAGTAACCTTGAGAGTCAATGAGGATGAGTTCAAGTTGAATGCTGTAAAAGCTATGCAGCATCCAGACACACCAGAGGACTGCATGGGCGCTGACATTATTGACTCTCTGTAGAAGAGATCAATATGGCTGAAAGCCTAGAATCAGAGCTTGAGGACGTCTTCAAAGATGCTCCAACTGATCAGGAAGAGCCAGAAGAGGCAAAGGAATTTTCGAAAATTCCTCAGGAGGAAGATAAGCCTCCTAAGCCTGAACTCAAGCCATTACCACCATCCCTGAAATATGCATTTCTGGGAGAGGGTGATACTTTTCCAGTGATTATAAGCTCTGCTTTAAATTCACAGGAAGAGGAAGCACTGATTAAAGTGCTAAGGACACACAGACAGCTCTTGGGTGGTCCATAAGTGATCTCAAGGGCATTAGCCCAGATGCATGCACAAGATCCTGTTGGAGGATAATGCAAAACCAGTGGTTCAACCACAGAGGAGGCTAAATCCTGCCATGAAGGAGGTGGTGCAGAAAGAGGTCACTAAATTACTGGAGGCTGGGATTATTTATCCTATTTCTGATAGCCCCTGGGTGAGCCCTGTCCAAGTTGTTCCCAAAAAGGGAGGCATGACAGTGGTTCATAATGAAAAAATGAACTGGTTCCTACAAGGACAGTCACAGGGTGGCGCATGTGTATGACTACAGAAGGCTCAATACAGCCACCAGAAAGGATCATTTTCCTTTACCATTCATAGACCAAATGCTAGAAAGACTAGATGGCCATGATTATTACTGCTTTTTGGATGGCTATTCAGGCTACAACCAAATTGCAGTAGACCCTCAGGACCAAGAGAAGACAGCATTCACCTGCCCTCAGGCGTGTTTGCCTATAGGAGAATGCCTTTTGGTCTGTGCAATGCACCTGCAACCTTTCAGAGGTGCATGCTCTCTATCTTCTCAGATATGGTAGAGAAATTTCTGGAAGTCTTCATGGATGACTTTTCAGTATATGGAGACTCATTTAGCTCCTGTCTTAACCACCTATCACTTGTCCTGAAAAGATGCCAAGAGACCAACCTGGTTTTAAACTGGGAGAAATGTCACTTTATGGTGACTGAAGGAATTGTCCTTGGGCACAAAATTTCAAGCAGGGAATAGAGGTGGATAAGGCAAAGGTGGAAGTAATTGAAAAATTACCACCACCTGCCAATGTTAAGGCAATCAGAAGCTTTCTGGGGCATGCAGGATTCTACAGAAGGTTTATCAAGGATTTTTCGAAAATTGCTAAACCTCTGAGTAACCTGTTAGCTGCTGACACACCATTTGTGTTTGACACACAGTGTCTGCAGGCATTTGAGACCCTGAAAGCTAAGCTGGTCACAGCACCAGTCATCTCTGCACCAGATTGGGCATTACCATTTGAATTAATGTGTGATGCCAGTGATCATGCCATTGGTGCAGTGTTGGGACAGAGGCATAACAAACTTCTGCATGTCATTTATTATGCCAGCCGTGTTCTAAATGATGCACAGAAGAATTACACAACCACAGAAAAAGAATTACTTGCAGTGGTCTATGCCATTGACAAGTTTAGATCCTACTTAGTGGGATCAAAGGTGATTGTGTACACTGACCATGCTGCTCTTAAATACTTACTCACAAAGCAGGATTCAAAACCCAGGCTTATCAGATGGGTGTTGCTTCTGCAAGAGTTTGATATAGAAATAAGAGACAGAAAAGGGACAGAGAACCAAGTGGCAGATCATCTGTCCAGAATAGAGCCAGTAGCTGGGGCGTCCCTCCCTTCTACTGAGATCTCTGAGACCTTCCCAGATGAGCAACTCTTTGCCATTCAGGAAGCTCCATGGTTTGCAGACATTGCAAATTATAAAGCTGTGAGGTTCATACCCAAGGAGTACAGTTATGTGCAAAGAAAGAAACTAATTTCAGATGCCAAGTACTACCTTTGGGATGAACCATATCTCTTTAAGAGATGTGCTGACGGAGTGATCCGCAGGTGTATACCCAGAGAGGAAGCACGAAGGATCCTATGGCACTGCCATGGATCACAGTATGGGGGACACTTTGGAAGTGAGCGAACAGCCACTAAAGTTCTCCAGTGCGGCTTCTACTGGCCTACTCTCTATAAAGATTCCCGAGAGTTTGTGCGTAACTGTGACAGTTGCCAAAGAGCTGGTAACCTGCCTCACGGATATGCCATGCCTCAACAAGGGATATTAGAGATAGAGCTGTTGATGTATGGGGAATTGACTTCATGGGGCCATTCCCACCATCATACTCAAACACTTACATTCTGGTGGCAGTGGACTATGTATCTAAGTGGGTAGAAGCAATTGCTACACCCACTAATGATACCAAAACCGTGCTGAAATTCCTCCAGAAAAACATTTTCAGCAGGTTTGGCGTCCCTAGAGTACTAATCAGTGATGGGGGTACTCATTTCTGCAATAAACAGCTATACTCTGCTATGGTTAGATATGGAATCAGCCATAAAGTGGCAACTCCGTATCATCCACAGACAAATGGGCAAGCTGAAGTCTCTAACAGAGAGCTAAAAAGAATCCTGGAACGGACTGTGATGTCCCGAAGAAAGGATTGGGCAAAGAGCTTGGATGATGCTCTGTGGGCATACAGAACAGCATTCAAGACTCCTATAGGCACCTCTCCATACCAATTGGTGTATGGAAAGGCCTGCCATTTGCCTGTGGAACTGGAACATAAAGCCTACTGGGCAACCAGATTCCTAAACATGGATGCACAGTTAGCTGGTGAGAAAGACTGCTCCAGCTAAATGAGCTAGAGGAGTTCAGACTCAATGCCTTTGAAAATGCTAAGATCTATAAGGAAAAGGCAAAGAAGTGGCATGACAAGAGATTGTCAACCAGAGTCTTTGAACCAGGACAAAAAGTTCTGCTCTTCAACTCTAGGCTCAAACTGTTTCCAGGAAAACTCAAATCCCGGTGGAGGGGTCCATATGTGATTACAAAAGTGTCACCATATGGGTATGTTGAGCTTCAGGATATTGATTCTGACAGTAAGTTCATTGTTAATGGACAGAGGATCAAACACTATCTTGAAGGAAATTTTGAGCAGGAATGCTCAAAACTGAGACTTGAGTGATTCTCAGTGAAAGTCCAGCTAAAGACAGTAAAGAAGCGCTTGCTGGGAGGCAACCCAGTCATCAGGAAGTTGTATGATTAGTTCTTACAGAGGCAAGTATCAAAAATGAAGGAATTCACAGAGTTACAGAAGAATTCAGCTCAAAAAGCAGAGAAAATGAGCTTACTGGCGAAAAAACGCCAGTAAAGGGCATTTTGGGCGTTAAACGCCAGAATGGGCACCATTCTGGGCGTTTAACGCCAGTAATGGTACCATTCTGGGCGTTAAACGCCAGAATGGGCACCATTCTGGGCGTTTAACGCCAGGTGTGCAGCATCACTGGGCGTTCAGAAAAACGCCCAGTGAGGAAGGTTTTCTGGCGTTTAACGCCAGCCAGGGTACCTGGCTGGGCGTTAAACGCCCAAAAGGGGCAACAAATGGGCGTTAAACGCCAGAATGGGTGCCATTCTGGGCGTTTAACGCCAGCTTGGTGGGGGGACCACATTTTTGTTTTCAACTCAGATTTTTTCAAACTTTCCTTTTCTCACCCATATTTTCTACAAAATCACACTTCAATCATTCATTATACACTTTCAAATCTTCAAAAATCAAAACAATCTTTTCAAATCTATTTCAAAATAATCCCAATTCTTCTTCAAAAACTCACCCTTTTCTCAAAAATCTTTCATATCTTTTCAAATTTCCTTTCAAATCTCTCTTTTGTTTTCGAAATTCTCCTCCCCCACTCTATAAATGAACGTTCCTCACCCCTCCTTCCTCACACCATTCGAATTTTCTCTCCCTCTCTCTCTCTTCTCTTATTTCTTTTCTTTTTGCTTGAGGACAAGCAAAACCTCTAAGTTTGGTGTGCTTTTCCGTGATCACTAAGCCAAGATTCATCAATATCATGGCTCCCAAGGGAAAACAAACCAACTCAAGAGGAAGGAAAGAGACCAATCCAAAGAATCTTTGGAATGAAGAGAAGTTCTTAACCAAAGAACATGAGGACCATTATCACAAAATAATGGGACTGAGGTCAGTGATCCCGGAAGTTAAATTTGATCTGAAAGAAGATGAATATCCGGAGATCCAAGAGCAAATTCGAAACAGAGGTTGGGAAGTTCTGACCAATCCTGAGACAAAGGTTGGAAGGAACATGGTTCAGGAATTCTACTCAAATCTGTGGCTCACAGATAAGCAAAGAATGACTGGAACCGCTTTTCCTACCCACAGAACCATGGTCAGAGGGAAAGTTATGTACTTCCATCTGGACAAAATAAGAGAAATCTTCAAGTTACCTCAACTACAAGATGATCCTGATTCCTTCAATAGGAGGATGGTGAGAGTAGATAAGGGGTTGGATCAAGTTCTAGAGGACATATGCCTCCCTGGAACTAAGTGGATGACCAATTCTAAGGGTGTCCCAAACCAACTCAAGAGGGGAGACCTCAAGCCAATTGCAAGAGGTTGGCTAGACTTTATTGGGCGTTCCATATTGCCCACTAGCAACCGTTCTGAGGTCACCATCAAGAGAGCAGTAATGATTCACTGTATTATGCTTGGAAAAGCAGTGGAGGTGCATCATGTGATTGCTTGTGAGATCTACACAATTGCAAATAAGAATTCCACTGAAGCCAAATTGGCCTACCCAAGCTTAATCTCCTTGCTCTGTAAAGAGGCTGGGGTAAAGATGGGAGTAGATGAGTTCATACCCATTGAACACCCAATCACCAAGAAGTCAATGGAAGGACAAGTGCAAGACAACTCCATCAAAAGGAGGGCGCGTGAGTTCCTCCCTGAATTCCCTGAAATTGGCTACTGGGCCAGCCTAGAAGCATCCATCAACAAGCTGCAAGAGACTATGGAGCAACTGAAGGAAGAACAGCAGAATCAGAACTGCATGATCTGCAAATTGCTGAAGGAACAAGAGAAGCAGGGGCGTGATATCAAGGAACTGAAACGCCAAAAGCTCTCCTCTCAAGCTGGGGGAGCATCCACTTCTCAAAATCAAGGTTGTTGAGTCCTAACTCTGTGAAACCTCTATCATTAGAGGCCTCTGTTTTTCGTTTTTTTTATCTCTTTCCTTTATTTTTAGTCTCATCTTATATCTATAATTGAGTCTTGTTCTTAATTAATAAAATTAATAAAGTTTATGCCTTAAAGCTATGAATGTCCTATGAATCCATCACCTCTCTTAAAAGAAAAATGCTTTAATCACAAAAGAACAAGAAGTACAGGATTCCGAAATTTATCTCTGAAACTAGTTGAATTAGTTTGATGTGGTGGCAATACTTTTTGTTTTCTGAATGAATGCTTGAACAGTGCATATGTCTTTTGAAATTGTTGTTTTAAGAATGTTAAAATTGTTGGCTCTTGAAAGAATGAGGAGAAAGAGAACTGTTATTGAGGATCTGAAAAATCATCAAATTGATTCTTGAAGCAAGAAAAGCAGTGAAAAAAAAAAATATATTTCGAAAAAAAAAGAGAAAGAAAAAAAAAAGAAAAAAAAAAAAAAAGAAGGAAATAAAGTTGTGATCCAAGGCAACAAGAGTGTGCTTAAGAACCCTGGACACCTCTAATTGGGGACTTTAGCAAAGCTGAGTCACAATCTAAGAAGGTTCACCCAATTATGTGTCTGTGGCATGTATGTATCCGGTGGTAATACTGGAAGACAGAGTGCTTTGGGCCACAGCCAAGACTCATACATTAGCTATGTTCAAGAATCAATATACTTAACTAGGAGAATCAATAACACTATCTGAGTTCTGAGTTCTTATAGATGCCAATCATTCTGAACTTCAAAGGATAGAGTGAGATGCCAAAACTGTTCGGAGGCAAAAAGCAACTAGTTCCGCTCATCTAATTGGAGCTATGTTTCTTTGATATTTTGGAGTCTATAGTATATTCTCTTCTTTTTATCCTATTTTGATTCTCAGTTGCTTGGGGACAAGCAACAATTTAAGTTTGGTGTTGTGATGAGCGGATAATTTGTATGCTTTTTGGCATTGTTTTTAGTATGTTTTTAGTATCTTTTAGTTAGTTTTTAGTATATTTTTATTAGTTTTTAATTAAAATTCACTTTTCTGGACTTTACTATGAGTTTGTGTGTTTTTCTGTGATTTCAGGTATTTTCTGACTGAAATTGAGGGTCCTGAGCAAAAATCTGATCCAGAGACTGAAAAGGACTGCAGATGCTGTTGGATTCTGACCTCCCTGCACTCGAAGTGGATTTTCTGGAGCTACAGAAGCCCAATTGGCGCGCTCTCAACGGCATTGGAAAGTAGACATCCTGGGCTTTCCAGCAATATATAATAGTCCATACTTTGTCCAAGATTTGATGGCCCAAACCCGCGTAGCAATCCGGCCTCAGAAATTCCAGCGTTAAACGCCGGAACTGGATTAAAAGTTGGAGTTAAACGCCCAAACTGGCATGAGAACTGGCGTTTAACTCCAGAAAACGTCTCTACACATAAAAGCTTCAATGCTCAGCCCAAGCACACACCAAGTGGGCCCGGAAGTGGATTTTTCTGTCATTTACTCATTTCTGTAAACCTTAGGATACTAGTTTACTACTTATAGGACCTTTTGACATTGTAATCAAAACCTGATGACCTCATAACATTTTGTACACGTTTCTTCCACAGTATGAGCCTCTAAACCCCATGGTTGGGGGTGAGGAGCTCTGCTGTGTCTTGATGGATTAATGCAATTACTACTATTTCTTATTCAATCATGCTTGCTTCCGTTCTAAGATAACACTTGTTCTTAATCCGGATGAATGTGATGATCCGTGACAATCATCATCATTCTCAACCATGAACACGTGCCTGACAAGCACCTCTGTTCTATCTTAGATTGAGTAGTTATCTCTTGGGTTCTTTAATCGGAATCTTCGTGGTATAGGCAGGACCTGATGGCAGCATTCAAGAGAATCCGGAAGGTCTAAACCTTGTCTGTGGTATTCTGAGTAGGATTCAATGATTGAATGACTGTGATGTGCTTCAAACCTGTAACCTACTGGGCGTTAGTGACAGACGCAAAAGAGTGATTCTATTCCGGTAGGGGAGGGAACCAAACCGGTGATTGGCGGCACTGTGACAGAGTGCTTTGCATTAGCTTTCACTGCGCGGATGGGAGGTAGCTGCTGACAACAGTGAGACCCTACACGAGCTTGCCATGGAAGGAGACATGCGTGTTTGATGAAGAAGACAGTAGGAAAGCAGAGATTCAGAAGATGGAGCATCTCCAAACCTCAACCCATTCTCCATTACTGCAGTACAAGTAACCATTACATGTTCTTTTGCTTTTTACAATCAATCCTGATAATTTCTGATATCCTGACTAAGATTTACAAAATAACCATAGCTTGCTTCAAGCCGACAATCTCCGTGGGATCGACCCTTGCTCACGCAAGGTATTACTTGGACGACCCAGTGCACTTGCTGGTTAGTTGTGCGGGATTGCAAAAGTGTTATTGCAATTTCGTGCACCAAAGGCCATTGATATAATCAATATGGCTGAATGCACAAGGGAGGAGAAGGACGTGAATCCCAGTGAGGAAGACCTCTTGGGACGTCCTCTGAACAAAAAAGAGTTCCAAACTGAGGAACCTAAGGAATATGAGGCTCAACTAGAGACCATAGAGATTCCATTGAACCTCCTTTTACCATTCATGAGCTCTGAGAACTATTCTTCCTCTGAAGAGGATGAAGATGTAACTGAAGAGCAAGTTGCTCAATATCTAGGAGCCATCATGAAGCTAAATGCCAAGTTGTTTGGTAATGAGAGGAAGCATGAACAACTTCTCTCAATGCAGAGTCAAACAGAGCCCCCACAGTCAAACTCTAAGTTTGGTGTTGGGAGGCCACAACCAAACTCTAAGTTTGGTGTTGAACCCCTACATTCAAACTCTAAGTTTGGTGTTGGGAGGTCCCAACAATGCTCTGAACATCTGTGAAGCTCCATGAGAGCTCATTGACTAGCTATTGACATTAAAGAAGCGCTTATTGGGAGGCAACCCAATTTTTATTTTTATTGTTCTTTTATGATTTATTAGGTTTATGATCATGTGGAGTCACAAAACAATTGCTAAAATTAAAAACAAAATAAAAAATAGCAGAAGAAAAAGCACACCCTCGAGGAAGAGCTTACTGGCGTTTAAACGCTAGTAAGGAGCATCTGGCTGGCGTTCAACGCCAGAACAGAGCATGAATCTAGTGTTGAACACCAGAAATATGCAGCAGTCTGGCGTTTAAATGCCAGGATTGCACCCTAAGGAAAGCTGGCGTTTAACGCCAGCAACAAGCATCAGGCTGGCGTTAAACGCCAGAAACATGCTACATTTGGGCGTTTAACGCCAGAAACAAGCTTCAATCTGGCGTTAAACGCCAGCATTGCATGCAGAGGGCGTTTTACACGCCTAATTGGTGCAGGGATGATAAATCCTTAACACCTCAGGATCTGTGGACCCCACAAGATCCCCACCTACCTCAACTCACCTTCTCTCTTGTTCACACAATCCCCAAACACTCTTCGCCACTCACATCCATCCACTTTTCCCCATAAATCCCACATACCTTCAATTTCAAAATCTCTTTCCTACCCTAAATGACCGAACCTACTACCCTCTCTCTCCCTCTCCTCCACTTCTTCTTCTATTCTTTCTTCTCTTGCTCGAGGACGAGCAACATTCTAAGTTTGGTGTGGCAAAAGCATAGCTTTTTTGTTTTTTCCATAACCATTTATGGCACCTAAGGCCAGAGAAACCTCAAGAAAGAGGAAAGGGAAGGCAATTGCTTCCACCTCTGAGTCATGGGAGATGGAGATATTCATCTCAAGGGTCCATAGCTCAGTAATAGAGCATGTGACTGCACATCAAGAAAGCCCACTCATGGACCTCAACAAAAGTATGAGGAATTCCCTCATCAAGAAATCTCTGAGATGCCTCAAGGGATACATTTTCTTCCACACAACTATTGGGAGCAACTAAAGGATAGAAGCACTAAAATCACTAGGGATCAAGCAACAGAGGCAAAGAAGAGACATAGAGGAGCTCAAAAAGCACCATTGGTTCTTCAAGAGGAAGATGCCACCCTCACTAAGGTGGACTCATTCCTTAATCTCCTTGCTCTTATTTTTCTGTATTTCGATTTTTATGCTTCATGTTTGTCTATGTTTTGAGTCTTTACTACATGATTATTAGTATTTAGTAACTATGTCTTAAGGCTATGAATAATTCCATTAATCCTTCACCTCTCTTAAATGAAAAATGTTTTTAATACAAAAGAACAAGAAGTACATGAGTTTCGAATTCATCCTTGAATTTAGTTTAATTATATTGATGTGGTGACAATACTTTTTGTTTTCTGAATGAATGCTTGAACAGTGCATATTCTTGATCTTGTTGTTTATGAATGTTAAAATTGTTGGCTCTTAAAAGAATGATGAACAAAGAGAAATATTATTGATAAACTGAAAAATCATGAAATTGATTCTTGAAGCAAGAAAAAGCAGTGAAAAAGTAAAGGCTTGCGAAAAAAAAAGTGGCAAAAAAATAAAAAAAATAATAATAAAAGAAAAAGAAAAAGCAAGCAGAAAAAGCCAATAGCCCTTAAAACCAAAAGGCAAGGGTAAAAAGGATCCAAGGCTTTGAGCATCAATGGATAGGAGGGCCCAAGGAAATAAATCCAGGCCTAAGCGGCTAAATCAAGCTGTCCCTAACCATGTGCTTGTGGCATGCAGGTCCAAGTGAAAAGCTTGAGACTGAGTGGTTAAAGTCGTGATCCAAAGCAAAAGAGTGTGCTTAAGAACCTTGGACACCTCTAATTGGGGACTTTAGCAAAGCTAAGTCACAATCTGAAAAGGTTCACCCAGTTATGTGTCTGTGGCATTTATGTATCTGGTGGTAATACTGGAAAACAAAGTGCTTAGGGCCACGGCCAAGACTCATAAAAGTAGCTGTGTTCAAGAATCAATATACTTAACTAGGAGAATCAATAACACAATCTGAACTCTGAGTTCCTAGAGATGCCAATCATTCTAAGCTTCAAATGATAGAGTGAGATGCCAAAACTATTCAGAAGCAAAAAGCTACAAGTCCCGCTCATCTGATTAGAACTAATATTCATTGATATTTTGGGATTTATAGTATATTCTCTTCTTTTTATCCTACTTGATTTTCAGTTGCTTGTGGACAAGCAACAATTTAATTTTGGTGTTGTGATGAGCGGATAATTTATACGCTTTTTGGCATTGTTTTTAGGTAGTTTTTAGTAGGATCTAGCTACTTTTAGGGATGTTTTTATTGGTTTTTATGCAAAATTCACATTTCTGGATTTTACTATGAGTTTGTGTGTTTTTCTGTGATTTCAGGTATTTTCTGGCTGAAATTGAGGGACCTGAGCAAAAATCTGATAGGAGGCTGACAAAGGACTGCTGATGTTGTTTGATTCTGACCTCCTTGCACTCGAAATAGATTTTTCGGAGCTATAAAACTCCAAATGGCACGCTCTTAATGGCGTTGGAAAGTAGACATCCAGAATTTTTCAGAAATATATAATAGTCCATACCTTATTCGAGATTGAATGACGCAAACTGGCGTTCAACGCCAGTTCCATGCTACATTCTAGAGTCAAACGCCAGAAACACGTCACAAACCAGAGTTAAACGCCAAAAACACGTTACAACTTGGCGTTTAACTCCAAAAGAAGTCTCTGCACGTGTAAAGCTCAAGCTCAGCCCAAGCACACACCAAGTGGGCCCCAGAAGTGGATTTCTGCACTAAGACTTATTTCTGTAAACCCTAGTAGCTAGTCTAGTATAAATAGGACTTTTTACTATTGTATTAGACATCTTTGGTCTCAGTTTTAATCTATTGTTCATATTAGAGGACTTTCATCACGTTTTAGGGGGCTGGCCATTCGGCAATGCCTGTACCATCACTTATGTATTTTCAATGGTGGAGTTTCTACACACCATAGATTAAGGTGTGGAGCTCTGCTGTACCTCGAGAATTAATGCAATTACTATCGTTCTTCTATTCAATTCAAGCTTATTTTTATTCTAAGATATCACTCGTACTTCAACCTGATGGATGTGATGATCCGTGACACTCATCATCATCCGTCCTTATGAACGCGTGCCTGACAACCACCTTTGTTCTACAAGCAAGAGCTAGAGTGTGTATCTCTTGGATTCCTAATGCATGACGCATGGTTGCCCTCGCCTGACAACCGAGCCTTCCATTCCGTGAGATCAGAGTCTTCGTGGTATAAGCTAGAACCCATTGGCAGCATTCATGAGAATCCGGAAAGTCTAAACCTTGTCTGTGGTATTCCGAGTAGGATTCAGGGATTGAATGACTGTGACGAGCTTCAAAATCGCGATTGTGGTGCGTAGTGACAGACGCAAAAGGATCAATGGATCCTATTCCGACATGATCGAGAACCAACAGCTGATTAGCCATGCGGGAAACCGTAGAGGACCATTTTCACTGAGAGGATGGGAAGTAGCCATTGACAACGGTGACACCCTACATACAGCTTGCCATGGAAAAGAGTAAGAATGATTGGATGAAGCATTAGGAAAGCAGAGATTCAAAAGGAACACAGCATCTTCATGCACTTATCTGAAATTCCCACCAATGAATTATATAAGTATCTCTTTCATCTATTCTATGTTTTATTTATTATTATTTTCGAAGACCATTATAACCATTTGAATCCGCCTGACTGAGATTTACAAAATGACCATAGCTTGCTTCATACCAACAATCTCTGTGGGATCGACCCTTACTCACGTAAGGTTTATTACTTGGACGCCTAGTACACTTGCTGGTTAGTGATGCGAGGTTGTGAAGAAAGTGATGAGTTATAAATGTGCATACCAAGTTGAATGCCATTGTTAGAGATCACAATTTTGTGCACCATTCTCACTTACATTACAGAGCATTTGCACAATTTTAAATGATGGATGCCCTAGTCTCTTACGCCAAAGCGCTAGTTGATTCTCTGTTCTGGCATGACAAGCTTGAATCTTGTGTGCCCCACAATAACAATAAAGCCCATCCTTCCGCTCACCCACTCCAATCAGCGTCCTCGAAGTGCGGTCCTGTATGACATAAAATTTATCAGTGAATTGTACTAGACAGTGTTCTTCATCTATTAATTGAAAAACTAAGAGTAAGTTGTATTTTAATTGAGATACATAGAGAATATTTTTCAATTCAAGTCCTCCTTCAAGTATCACTGTTCCTTGCTTATGCGCTATCACCTGCTCTCCATCTGGTAAACCTACTGGACACCCGCGTATAGTTTTCTTTTCACACAAATTTTCAGGTTTCCCGTCATTTGGTTGGAAGCTCCACTATCAATGATCCATAAATAAAAAATTCTCTTAATAGTCATTTTTTTAGAGTCATTTGATTTTTGCTTGTTGATCATATCTACCAATACTTTTCATTGCTCTTTGGTCAATCCTGACATCTCACATGTCGTGTCTGCCGTGTTGATAGCATAGCTACCACTTCCATTAGTGTGTGCCCCATGTGCACGTGCTGGAATTCCTCGAGTACGCATGCCTTGTCGTCCATAGCCTTTGCCACTGTCTCTTCTTTCATTCCTTGGCCGATCGCCCCACCATTCTGGATATCCTACAATCTGAAAGCATCCTTTAACATCATGCCCACTTTTGCCACAGTTAGAGCATATTGTTGATTTTTGGCTAGAATCTCCTCGTCCTTTCGTCCTGTTCCCTGCCTGCATCGCGAGTCCCACAACCAACCCTCTCTCTTCTGATGCCTTAGCCATAGTCTTCACTCTCTTCTCTTGGACTAGCATTGCGTACACACGACTCAGCGATGGCAAAGGATCTGTTTCCAGGATATTTGACCGCACTGTTTCGTAACTTGCATCATCTAGGCCCATAAAAATTGATGAACCCTCCCTTCTTTCCTTCGCTTCTCAAGTTGAGATCCAATCCCGCACTTACATCCACCACACGTGCATTTGGGAATTTGCTCGCACTGTGCTAATTCATCCCACGGTACTTTCAATTTCCCATAATACGCCATCATGGCCATTCCTTCCTACTTGCATCTTGTCAAATCTGACTTCAGTTGTTGTATTCATGGTCCGTTCACAGCGAAAAATCACTTTTTGATATCTTCCCATAGTGTCCGCGCATTCTCAACATACGCAACGGTTGACCATAGGCTTAGTTCGATCGTGTTCAAGATCCATGATACAATCATGGATTGGACTGTCCACCAATCCTCAAGATCAGATGCACCTTATTCTGGTTTTGTGAGAGTTCCATCGATGAATTCCCATTTTCTCCGAGCCCGAAGTGATATTTTCACAGCTCTGGCCCATTCCTCATAATTTTCTCCATGTAGCTGCACTTGTGTAATTACATTTCCTGGTTGTCACTCGCATTGAAGTCATCTGGCGAGTAAATTTTCTTAGTTCCTTTTTCTAAAGCCTCTGTTACATTTACAGAGTTCTTTCCTGGTTCTGCTGCCATGGTTATGCAGCCCAAGTTCTTTTTGTGTTTGTCGGTATTAGAGTATACTCTGATACCATGTAGAAAATAAGTTGTTGCAACCTGCTTTTCCATTAGTCATGAACACGTATATATACATCTTTTGACATGAAATTATATCAAATATTTCCTATCTTAAAAGGCATAATTTACGATCTTAATAAATTAGAATGCATAATTTTCTATCCTAATAATAAATATACATAAGATACTCCTTGAGTACTATATATATATACTTAATTATAGAAATATTATTGATATAATATTTCTATTAATACCAAACTCAAAACAAACACAAAATAAAACAACAAAATATAACAACAATAAAATTCCATATAACAACAATAAAATTCCCAGGGAAAGTTCAAGGCACTGGCTATTTCGGATGATAAGGAGAAGGCTAAGGAACTGCAGAAGGAGATTGAAGCTGAAGCCGAAGGAAAACAAGGTGGTGACAGAGACAGAGAAATAAAAATTGACTAGAGAATACATTGGTTGCTTTGATTTGGTTAGGAATGATAATGAGAATCAAAGGTTTATGAAAGTTAAGAGTGAGAATGATTTTCTTGTTAATGATGTTTTAGATTTGGAAAGTAGTAATGGAGGGGTTAGAATTGGTTTTGAAATTGGTGGTGGTTTTGGAACATTTATAGCCAGAATAGTTGAGAGGAATGTTACGGTGATCATTAACATTTTCAGTGTTGATGCACCATTTAGTGAGCAGCAAGAGGGATTTTTGCTCTTTTGGTGACGAAGATAGCAACTAAGACAAACGGCGTCATTTTGAAGTAAGGGGACTTATCTATCCCATTTTGAAAACTCTCCTTCTGAATGTGCATCTATAAGGTAGCGTTTGTTTTGAAGTATTGAGACAGAGACTGACAGACTGAGACTTAGTTTCATATTTGTTGGTTTAGAGACTGGTACTAAAATTTCTGTCTTCGTCTCCAAAATTTCAGTATTTCAGTACCTCCAAAAAGTGAGGACATAGGAGACTAAAATTTTTAGAGGTGGAGACTGAAAATTTAATAACATTTTATACTTAAATACCTTCATTTCAATTAATTAATTTCAATTTTACCCTTTGTACAAATTAAATTAGAATTTCATTTTTGTTTCAATTTATCTCCCACTTTGCACCGAATAGAATACTGAGATTTATTTCAATCTCTATCTCTTAGTCTCTGTCTCTCAGTCTAAGTCTTTCCGTCTCTGTCTCTCCACCAAACGCTACCTAATGGTTAGGTCAGCACAATGGAAGCTATGTCAGACTTTTTTGTTGGGTCTAACGAATCCATATGAATGGGAGAGATTCGTATTTCTAACTTTTAAAGAGGTCAGAAATTTAAAAGTATTTTTAAATGGTCAGGAACAAAAATATCTATGGAACAAAAAATCAAGGACTTATTTGTCCTTTTCTCAAGATTTTATTCAATAAAAAAGATATTTTTTTAATTTTTTAGCATATTTGACAAATTCTTAGTAGTAAAAATAAAATGATTAGAAAAATAAAAAATATTTTTCACATAATAAATAAATATAAAAATATTTTTATATTGTTCTATCTAAATATAATTGATAAATAAAAAATATTTTTGTATAAAATATCTAAACATAAAATTATTTTTATTTTTTAAAAAATCTAAAAAAAATAATTCAATTTTTTTTATAAAATTAACCCAAATAAGTCTTTAATTTTCTAGTATGGAAGAGTAGATCTTTTAAGAGAAAAATCTAAAACAACCCCTGACAATTACCTCAAAAGACAACGAGGTCCTTGAAAAAAAGTACCCAACTCAACTCCTGAGCTTTACTTTTATGGGACTCATTAGTTCCTGTGTCAAAAAAAATCAATGTTATTTTTTTTTTGCACAAGGGCTAATCAGTCCCAAAAAAAAGGATCAGAGCCGAGTTGTGTATTTTTTTTCTTGAGAACATCGATTATCAGGAACCGGATTAGATATTAACTCATATTAGATTAGATTAACTTATTACTTACTAACCTTGGGCCATAAGAAAAGCCTAGACTTATACCTAGGTCCAACAGACTTATGCCAAGGCCCAAACACCTCAATAAAAAGCTGCATGGTCTTTTGACTCCATTTTTCTTTCCTTTGTCTCACACCAGCACCAGCCTCAACCTCCACCCTCCACTCGCTCACTCGCTCACTCTCTCACTCCTTGCCGTCGCCGTCGCCGCTGCGGTCTCTGATCGCCCCTGTTCGCCCCTGTTCGCCTATGCTCCCAGCTGTTCTCTTCTTCTCGTCGCTTCTGTTTCTGCTCGTGCTTCTCTGTCGCAGCTGGTGAGCTCTTTTTCTCTTTTCCAAACATTTTATTTTTTATGATTAGTTGATTAGATATTTGATTGCTAGTAGCTGAAAGTTTTAGGCATTTAACAAGTTGTTGAGCCAGACCTCTGATTGCTGATAGCTCTAATTGCTGGCAATTCTAAGCTGAAAATTTCAATTCTAACTATGCAACACAACACATGTTCTTTCTTCTAATTTTGTGAGTTACCTTTAATTTTTCTTCTTCCATCCTTTGTGTTGAAGAGTGAAGACACTTCCACAGCCATGGAGAAGAAGAAGCAGCAGCAGCAGCAGCAAAATGAGAAGAAAGGGGAACCCAAGAAGGTGAAGGTTTTGAACACGAGCTCATTCCAAATAAACGAAGAAGATGCGTCTCGCTTGGTTGGTTCCATTATTGAAAAGGGTATCTCTGACTCTCACGGCAACAACATCATCACTACTCCTCCTTCCTTCTTTCCCAAACCCGCTGGTCTTCCTTTCCCTGTTGCACGACACCGTTCCCATGGCCCTGTAAGTTACCTTATTCAACCACGCTTTTTTAGCTTCCTTCTTAACTGTGACATTTTCATTTTTCGCGTGTTGTATTTTCATTCCTGAATTGAATGGAACATTGCAGAATGAATGGTCTTTTTTAGCAATGTATGAATACAAAACAAAACAAAAGTAATAACCTTAGGTTTTATCTAGGATTTCAATGAGTTTAACTTAAGAGGGTATGCTGGAACTTGGAAGAATTAAAGAGGGGGGGGGGGGGGGACTAGCTGAACTAAGAGTTGTTGTATTTTGATGGGACACATATACGGTATACCATGTTGTACTTAGTTTTGCATGTGCTGCTGTGTTTGTCTTTTTTCTATTGTATTCTGCCCTAACTTCGACTGAACTAATCAAATTTCACTTATTGCTATAAGAAGATAAATTTTGAATTTCATAGTGGAAGGTGTACAGTGGTTCAACACTGAAGAGAATGCAGAAGCTATCAAGCAAGCAATGCTTGAAACAAAACTCTTGATAGTTGATATTGAAATAGGGGAAGAAAGAAATAGAGAATGATAAGAGAATCCTTTGCTGAATTCACATCTCTGCATTATTGACTTTAATTGAATGTAAAACCACACTCTGCAGATTACACAATCTGGTATATATACCTGTACAAGTGTGGGAGATAGAATCTAGATTCTGTTTCTAAACCAGAGGCTATCTATGACAGAAAGTTTTCTATCAGTATCTATTTTAATGAAGTAGAAGAATATGTTTTGGTCTAGTTACAAAATTGATCATCTATCACTAACAACCAAGCTATGAAAGAATAAAAAAAAGATTAACTTTTGTCTCTCATTAATGTGGCTGAAAATAAATGAATAGTTTCCGTGAAAACTTCTATGGAAAAGTAATTTTTGAATGGTATCTTAGACCCAGGTTGTTGAGCTTAGAAATCTTTGTTGGCCATGATGCATGAAGGAGTCTTACATTAACTCATGGAATGACATTGAGACTTTGATGATTTTGCAGTATTGGCATCCATTAAGTAATAAAGGGGGTGCTCGTGGCAACGACGATGATGACAGTGACAATGATGTTGAGGATAAAGAAGATAAAGGTTTCAAGGAGTTTGAAAAAGTTTCAGCCTTTGCCAATCCAGTACAAAAGAGGAAGAAAAAAGATTTGGATTTTAAAAAGTGGAAAGAGATTACTCAAGACAATTATTGTTCCTTGGGGAAGGAATCAGATGATATGATTAATACAGGGAAAAAGAAAAATGAAAAAGGCAGTAAGAATGCAGACATGAAAACGTCACCTACTGATGGTGTTGCCCTTGCTTCTATGGAAGTAGACACTAAACCACAATTAAATAACTATGATAGAGGGTTTCTTAACTCAGCCAGTGCCATGGAGATAGATACATCAAATAAGGCAGATCCTCAGGAAAAACACAAATATGCCACAATTTATGACAGCAACGAAGTGGATGAATTGATGCCTGAACGGGATCAAATTTCTAATGATGAAAAGCCTGATCACAGTTTTGGATCTCTAGATGTGTTAAGAGGAGAGAAAAATAATTTGACTTCAAACATGGTTTCTTCTTCCGGTTCTAGCACCTTTAGAAGGAAACAAGGTTCCATGGCTCTGGAGGATGAAATTGATGCTGAGAATCGGGCTCGGATAATGCAAATGTCACCTGAGGAGATTGCTGAAGCCCAGGCTGAAATAATGGAGAAGATAAACCCTTCGTTACTCAAAGTGCTGCAGAAAAGGGGGCAGGAAAAGGTTAAGGAACAAGATAGTTTAACATCAGAAGTGGGTAACGGCAATGCATCTATGAATCAAGATGTTCATAGTAATCAAGATGCAAAACGTCTGCATACAGAGGACAACATCTCCCATATGTTGATGACACCACCTTCAGAAAATAAGCTAGATGATGAGAAAATTAGGGAAATCACTATGACAACTGCTAGTGGCAGCTCATGGAATGCTTGGAGCAATAGAGTTGAGGCTGTTAGGGAGTTAAGATTTTCCTTGGCTGGGGATCCTGTTCATTCTGATTGGGCATCTCCTTATGGTATTTCTTATTTATTTCTCATGTTTTTTTAGCTTTCTATATGATTTCTGATGTCATCTGATGATCATTGCCTGCATCTATATAATTGCTTTTGAGTATGTTGAAGATCAGTGCCTTCCTGATGTTAGTGTTATGTATTGTTAATGTTTGGATATTTTTCTTGATGGCATCTCCTTATGCTAGTGTTACTTATTTGGTAAAGTATATTTTTTGTCTCTAATATTTGCGATTTTCCTAACGTTTAATTTCATTCAATTTTCTAACGTTTTTGATTCATTCAATTTTGTCCCTTACGTTTTCGATTTGTGTCAAAACTATCCCTAGAAGTTCTCAATTGTATCCCTAACATTTTACATGGAGTTAACATCCAGGGGTAATTTTGACACATCGAAAACGTTAAGGATAAAATTGAATGCAACTAAACTTTAGGAATAGTTTTGAAAAAAAAAATTGCAAATTTTAGGGACAAAAAGTATACTTTACCCATTCTGTGTAGCAGTTATATTGCTAGCAAGGAAAGGTTGTAGAAGTCTTCTCTAACATGATAGGTCAAAGCCTTTTGACCATAAATTATGCTATTGTTTTGGTTCTAGTCTAGAGTGTGGTTTATGTTGATTCCCTTTTCTTCCTATTCTTTCCTAGTTATTAAACTTGGCTGCTTGGTTTTGGCTTTGTTGTGCATTCCCTATTAAGCATATCAGATGTTAGAACTCTCCAATTGATTATCATCCCTCATATCCTTATTATTCTGAAATAAGATGGAGTTGATAATATAAATTTTAAATTTCTTATGTGATAATTCTTTCCGTTGCGCTACAGACAATGTCTCTGAACGTGACTATCTGCGGACCGAGGGAGATCCTGGTGCAGCTGGTTACACAATCAAAGAAGCAGTGGCACTCACAAGAAGTGTGGTATGTTATGTGTTAAAATAGATCTATCTTTCAGATAGATGCAGATTTACCTTGAAACGTGGATGTCTGGAATAGTTTGGATGTATTTGCTATTATTAATGTAAATATTGAGATAATTTAATGTAATTTCTCCCTTCGGAACTCAACATCTGCCAATTTTTTTTTCTTTTAGGTTCCTGGACAAAGGTCACTTGCATTGCATCTCCTTTCATCTGTTCTTGATAAGGCATTGCAATATATTTGTAAGGACAGAACAGTACAGATCTCGAAAAGTGAAGATGAAGTTGACAAATCAGTTGACTGGGAGGCTGTTTGGGCTTTCGCACTTGGTCCAGAACCTGAGCTGGTGTTGGCACTCAGGTGAGTTTTATTACCCAAATTTCTAGTTTTATCAGCTACCTGCAATGGTCGATGATTTTCTTCTTTTTTAAAATACACTTTTAAATAGCAGCTGAATTGATTTGTTAGATAGAATGGCTCCAGTTGATGTTTTAAATTCCTTGCATTTTACTTGGACCCAATGAAGCAAAGAAGTCACAGATATGTTGCTCACTATTTAGTATTTTTGTGTCTGGTAGTGGTCATTGTAGAAGCCAGCATTGTTTGCATGCTCTAAAAAGATTTGTTAATTTGTGATAAGGGCTTATGCAAACCAGCTTTTATAAACTCCGATTTTTGTTTTTTAAATTTTTAATTGGGATGAGCTCTTGTGCACTGGCTTTTCTAGAGGGCTTTGTACAATTTTACCCCAAAATATTTGTTGGCATGTTGTGGCTTGGGTGTGTAATATTGCCACTTATGTGAAATTTAAGAAAAGTGAAATATAGAGTGCTTAGTTAACTTGCACACCTGTTGTTCTCTTATTCGTTTATTATACAAAGTGATCTTCTCCCAAATGGGACTATTCATCTTCTCATTCTTGTTTATATTTTGCCTATGGATTGTATTATAACCTGCTACACGTAGGTTTTGTATTTAACTCGCTTAAGTAATAGCTACTTCAATTCTTTCAAGTTGTAGTCACGTATGGTTCTTTACTCCTTGTTTGGGACCCATTTGATGGTAGTACCCTTTGTTTTCTTTTAGGATGTGCCTTGATGATAACCACAATTCTGTAGTTCTGGCTTGTGTGAAGGTTATTCAAAGTGTGTTGAGTTGTGATGTGAATGACAACTACTTCAATATATCAGAGGTATCAATTCTCAACTATATTTATTTTCTTTAATTGTATAGTTAGTAATATTTGTGTTTCAAATTTGAGTAAACTGATATATCTTTTTTTTAACTTTCTGAAGATTGCAATCTGTGACAAGGATATCTGCACTGCTCCAGTTTTTAGGAACAGACCAGATATTGATCTTGGATTTCTTCACGGGGGTTTTTGGAAGTACAGTACAAAACCCTCAAACATTCTTCCTATCAGTGAGGATCACATGGATGATGAGTCCGAAGGAAAACATACGATTCAGGATGATGTTGTGGTTGCTGGACAAGATTTTACTGCAGGTCTAGTACGCATGGGAATCCTTCCCAGACTTCGTTATCTTTTAGAGGTAAAATAATTAATCATGATGAAGCAGTTAATGTCATTCGATCTATAAATTTCTCCTCCTCTTATATGAACCTCCATATTATATTTAAATATTTGATACTGGTTGCAGACAGATCCTACAACAACTTTGGAAGAATGCATTATTTCTATACTGATTGCCATAGTGAGACATTCACCATCATGTGCTAATGCAGTCTTGAACTGTGAAAGGCTTATTCAGACAATTGTGAAACGATTTACTGTGAACAATTTAGAAATCCGGTGGTCTATGATAAAATCTGTAAACCTAATGAAGGTTATAATCCTCCCTTACGTGTTATATATCTTCAATATTTTATGCAGTTACCGTAAGAGAATCATTACTAATGTTTCATTTCAAATTGGTTGAAGGTCTTAGCTTGGTTGGATCAGACAACTTGTGTAGAGTTTATAAGGAATGGGTATTTTCAGACTCTGACATGGAATTTATACCAAAATCCTTCCTCCATTGACCACTGGCTGAATATGGGGAAGGAAAAATGCAAACTTGGGTCAGCCTTGATTGTTGAACAATTACGTTTCTGGAAGGTCTGCATTCGATATGGATATTATGTATCTTACTTCTCAGAAATGTTCCCTGCCCTATGTTTTTGGTTAAATCCACCTTCCTTCGAAAAACTTGTTGATGAAGATGTTCTGTATGAATATGCTTCCATCTCAAGGGAGGCATACCTTGTTCTAGAGTCTTTAGCTGGAAGACTTCCAAATTTATTTTCACAGCAGTCCCAAAACAATCAGATTCCTGAGTCTGCTGGTAACACGGAGGTGTGGTCTTGGAGGTATGTTGGTCCAATGGTTGACTTAGCAGTGAAGTGGATTGCAACCAGAAGTGACCCAGAGGTATGTAATTTGTTTAAAAGACAGAATGAAGGGAGATTTGACGTGACTTCCCTTGGATTGTCTGTGACATCCTTGTTGTTTGTGTATGCTGCTGTGACTCACATGCTCTTCAGAGTGCTTGAAAAGGTGACAATGGGTGATACTATTAGCCCACAGAAAACTGAGAGGCATGTACCGTGGCTTCCAGACTTTGTCCCGAAGATTGGACTTGAGTTGATTATATATTGGCTTTCGGGCTTTTCAGGTTACTTTGGGACAGAATACGGTCTTCCCAACTCCGGTGAATCTTTTATGAAGGAACTAGTTAATTTGAGACTGAAGGGTGGTGTTGAAATGTCTTTAGCTTCCACCTGTTGTCTGAATGGAATGGTCAATGTTATTGCTGCTATTGATAAACTAATACAGTCTGCCAAGAGTGTTACTTCTACTCTCCCAAGCCAAGTACAAAATCTCTCAAAAGAAGGGAAAGTGCTTGAGGATGGCATACTTAGATCGTGTTGGGTTGAATTAAGGTCTGTGCTTAGTGTTTTGACAAGTTCGGTTGATTCTGGGTGGTGCTACATGCAGGCGATTGAGATATTTGGAAGAGGGGGACCAGCTCCAGGAGTGGGCATTGGCTGGGGTGCCCCTCATGGAGGGTTTTGGTCAAAATCAGTTTTATTAATGCAACTAGATGCTAGATTTCTAATCTGTTTGCTGCAGACTCTTCAAAATGCATCTAAAGATGTATCTGTAATTGAAGAAAAGACATTGTCCATTCAAAAGATTAACACTCTGTTGCGATTGTGTTTAACTGCTGGACCAAGGGAGAAGTGTGTTGTAAATAAGGCATTGGATCTCTTATTTGATGTTTCTGCATTGAAATACCTTGATCATTGCACACAGAACTTTCTCCTTGACACGAGGGGTAAAACCTTTGGGTGGAAACATGAAGAGGAAGATTACATGCACTTCAGTAGAATCTTATCGTCTCATTTCAGGAGCAGATGGTTATCTGAAAAGGTGAAGTCCAAGTCTATAAATGGCAGTGGTTCCTCCAGCACTAAGAGTTCTCTGAAGGGTAGTGCTCGGTTGGACACTATATTTGAGGACTCTGACATGTCACTCGGTACGAGCCCGTCGTGTAATTCTTTAATGGTAGAATGGGCTCACCAGAAACTACCACTTCCACTCCACTTTTACCTTAGTCCAATCTCCACGATTTCCCGTAGCAAGCAATCTGGTCCCCAAAAAGTTGATGGCTCGGATAGCATACATGGTCTGTCTAATTTGCTCGAAGTTGCCAGGTCTGGACTTTTCTTTATTTTTGGCATTGAAGCAATGTCCAATTTCCAAGGTCATGACATTCCTTCTCCTATTCAGCATGTATCATTGACGTGGAAGTTACATTCCTTATCTGTCAATTTCCTTGTTGGAATGGAAATACTTGAACAAGAGCAGAGCAGGGAAACTTTTGAAGCTTTACAGGATCTTTATGGCATGCTTCTTGATAAGGCAAGGTTAAACAAAAATGAAGAAACTATCTCAGATGATAAAAACCATCTTGAGTTTCTGAAATTCCAATCCGAGATTCATGAAAGTTACTCGGTATTTATTGAAGAACTTGTAGAGCAGTTTTCAGCTATATCTTATGGTGATCTGATTTTCAGCCGGCAAGTTTCTCTCTATCTTCATCGTTGTGTTGAACCTTCGATTCGACTTGCTGCCTGGAGTGCACTATCTAATGCTCGTGTTCTTGAGCTTTTACCACCACTGGAGAAGTGCTTTTCTGGGTCTGAAGGATACCTTGAACCGATTGAGGTAAAACTTATCATTATCTACTGTTCTAATGTGATATATTAGATGCATAGCATTGTTCCTATGCTTTTTTACTTTCTCTTCATTTTAAATTGAAGTTATAAATGTTTATTTTTATTCCCTTAACATAGGAATATCAAATATGAAATACCCATCTTTTGAGATGGAATAAAATTTTCATATTTGTGGGACTAAATTACTATTGGAATAAATTATTCTTAGAAACTAGAGTTTAAATTTTCAAACAAACATGAGAATAATATATTTCCTTGAAACAAACACACAAACTATAAACACGACATCATTGGCAGTGTAATCTTTTTTCTTTTGCATCAAAGCATAAATTAGTCAAAGTAACTTAGAAACATTTTCTTAAGTTTTAGAGGTACAGTTACATTCGTGTTTATTTTCTGTTTTTTGTTTACCCGTTAGGAGATGTGCCATTTGATGAGTAGAGTTATCAGCTCGGACTAGGTATATGAAAAGCTCTATATTGGATTCAATTCCAAATTTCACCCAATATAGTGAAAAAATTCATAGCAGTAATTTTTTTTTCTAGTCTACAAAACCAATGAAAATTAAAATGTTAAGAGAAGATGGATTGTGTTAGATATTAAACTAAGCCCTACCCCACCTAGTTTAAGCATTTGGGAAAGATTGTTCATGACATAATTTATTGTTTTTCTGGTCATGATGCATTACCATGACACGTAATTGACATGTTTATTGGTTTTAACTTTGCATCAAACATGCACATATCTTTACTGTGACTTTTTTTGAAGCTATAAACTTTAGTAGATTGTTTCTTACTTGATTAGAAAGCTTTAAACTACTTTAGTAAATTTGAAACTACGGCTTGTTTTCTTGTCCTTTTATTAACAGTAGTGTTAAAATCCATGATTTTCTATGAAAATAATAGAGTGAATAGTAACTCAGCAAATGTGAGAAGAGAGTATATTATGTGATTTGTGTAGATTGTATGCTGATTGTATTGTTACATGAGAGATGACTAATATATATAGAAAGAAGAGTAAAAAATGTGGAGCACCTACTCTACTATTCTCCATAAATGCACTGTGTAAACTACTTACTACTATTTAACATTAGTATCTCTCATGTTTCAACACTCTCCCTCAAGCTTGTGCATATAGATAATATACATCAAGCTTGGAACATAAGTAACATATAAGGGATATTATTTAATCTGGTGAGATATGAAAGGATAATCTCTCTAATATTCCCCCTCAAGCTTGGAACATAAGTAACATATAAATGATATTATTTGATCTGGTGAGATATGAAAGGATAATCTCTCTAATATTCCCCTTCAAGCTAAAGCTTACTAAGCTGTTAAGCTTGTTACAATAATACCCTTGAAAATAAAATAAAGAGTAAACTGTTGAAGACGAAAGAAGGGCCAGCTGGAATTGCCGAAGATGTGCCAGGCCCATTGGGGACTTCTGGAGATGTGTTGGGGGGCAGCTGGGGCTGTCAGGGACTTGCTGAACCTAGATGGGACTACCGGGAACTTGCCGGGGCCAGTAGGTAACCTGGGAAAGGTGACTTGGTTCAAGTGTCATGGTCTTTCAAAGAGGCTATAACTAGCATGATTGACAGACTGGGTGAATGAAAAATAAGATCATTGGTATCATTCAGTGGGAGGTTGGAAGGAAAAGATAACCCAATCAATCACTCTATGCCAAGAGTAAGAATAGGGAGATGATGGAAGAGGTTACACAGACAGGACGGATGTCAAACATGCAAGAAATCAAGGGATAAAATCAATGAATTTGATGATATGCTGTAGTGGACTAGTGGCTAGATAAAGGAGATAAGCACATATCCAGAAAGCACAGAGATGTCAGCACTGAGGTAGTACCGACCGGAGGTGGTGGCAGACGCTGCAGATGAACAGTGCAGCAGTGACGGGGGCAAAAAGGGAAATGCAGAAATGCAAAAGAGAAAAATGGTCGGATAAGAAAAAACATGACCAGACCCTGAAAGAGGACAGCGAGGCTTTGATAATGTTAAGTATGTAAGGGAAGTGGGAAACCACACCTTATAGCTGGTTATTAAGGCAGGGAAGAACCACTTTCCTTATATACAATATCAGGTATCCCATACTCAATGTGGAACTTTGGGCACCCCATAATACCTAGTCCCCAACAATACACTGACCCTGGAGATCCGACGTCCACAGTGATGGTGGCTTTACTCTATCGACATTGAGCTAGTGGTAGCCTACCACCAACTGTCAATATTCAGTATTCACCTTAATCTAGCCCATAAGCATCGTTTTCGATGGCGCCGACAACCAAGTCTTTGATACCATTGTTAAGTACCTAAGAAAAGTGGGAAATTACACCTTAAAAACTAACTATTAAGAGGGAATAACCACTCTCCTTAACATATTTGGGCACCCCATACTACCAAGTCCTCAACAGATTAGCGGCGGAAATCGACAGCCAAGATGCCAACACGCGCTGGCTAAAGTAGCGGCGGTAACTGAACCGTATGAGGGAGAAAACAGTGCGTGGATGTGTGTGAAGCCTCAGTCAGCATCACTGTTGGCTGGGCTGAGCAGCGATGAGTCCGACAGTGTGATCATTTGTCAGATTGGACGGTGGACGGCAGGGGAGTGCTGGAACAGTTCTGAAAGGGGTCAGAAGGTGGTTTTTGTTGGAAAGAACAACACAGCAGAGGACGTTCTGGTAACTAGAAAGGCACCCGGTTGGCTGGAACTTTACAATAAAGAACATCCTTAAATTAAAAGGAGCAGATTGTGCTGCTGGATGCACAACAGCAGAAGTAGCTGAAACAACTTAAACAAGAGTTTCTTGGTTCGGAAAAATGTGAAATGGAAGTAATTTTGATTTCAACCAAGAATAGAAAGATTACTTTCAACATAGTTTGTGACAGCGGCAGAATTTCAGGGAACTCAAGGAGGATACCAATATACCATGACTCTAATACTATGTTAAAATCCATGATTGAATATGAAAAAAATAGAGTAAATATTAACTTAACAAATGAGAAAAAGAATATATTACTCATATGTGATGTGTATAGACTGTATGCTGATTGTATTGTTACATGAGAGAAGACTAACAATCTAACATATACAGAGTAGAGAGTAATAAATGTGGAGAACTCTTCATAAATACACTATGTAAACTACTAACTACTAACTAACATTAATATCTCCTATTATATTTCAACAAGCAGCAAACCCGGAATTTAATATTTGCTGTCCATGCCTTTTACCACCTATTATGTGTTGAGAGGTGCATTCTATTACAGTTTTAATGCATACTACACAACTCGAAATACATCGTATTTAAATCGATATTGATGGGTTCCCTGTCTCTCTGCAGGATAATGAAGGGATTTTGGAAGCTTATACCAAGTCATGGGCTTCTGATGCTCTTGACAGGGCTGCAATTCGAGGATCAATTGCGTATACTCTGGTTGTCCATCATCTTTCCTCCTTCATATTTAATCCTTGTCTCACAGATAAATTGTTGTTGCGGAACAGAGTTATTAGGTCGCTCCTGCGAGATTATGCTGGGAAACAGCGACACGAGGTGAGCAAGTTTTTATAGCTTTACATTGATTGAATAGCTGCTTAGACAGATCTATCTATTCAGAGTCCTCAGTGCCAGAGATTTTCCATCTTCTTCCAAGTTCTAAACAGTAGTATTTTGTGACCATGAATTTGAAAGCTATTAATGAAAAAGAATTTTTTTTGTTCTTTTTTTTTTCTCCCTCCCCTTAAATACTTAGGTATTATTGTCTGCATTTATATATATGATGTTAATTTAGGGAAATCTATGGTTTTTACTAATGGAACTTATGTTATAGGGAATGTTGCTCAACCTCATCCACTATAACAAGATGGCACCGAGATCTTACACAGGATTAGAGTTTAGGATAAAAATTTTAGTTGAAGCTTGTGAGGGAAATTCTTCACTTTTGAAAGTAGTAGAGAAGTTAAAGGCTGTTGTGGAGAAGACTTCATTGTGAAATCATCAATTATACTCCGAGACTTGTAAATATTCAACATATACTAAAAGCAGGTGCGACAGAAGGACCATACACGAACATTACTCGACGAGAATGGTGTGCTTGGCCAAATAGAACATGGTGGGCAGGTGGCACTAACATTTGTTTTCATTGTTGGAATGGAGGCTTCTAGTTTGTCTAGCAAGATTCTAGGGATGCAAAGTCCATGGGGCGTGCAATGAAGTTGTACATAAAAAAGTACCGGAGTATACTTTTGATGAAATTGTCAAAAAGATTCTTGGTATGCAGCTTTTGTTACTTTTGTGCAAGAGGGAGATAGATAGATGACCATGAATATTAGTGGAATTTGTGGTTTTTATTTTAAAGTTTATTTACAGAACAAGAAAATACGAGAAACTTGGAAAAGTAAAGTTTTGATAATGTGACAGCAACTATACGAAAACTTGTAAGCAGATTTTTTAAAATTATTTTTTAGAGTAAAGTATTATTTTGGTCCCTAATGTTTGTATTAAATCTTAATTTAATTTTTAACATATCAAACGTTTTATTTTAGTTTTAAAATTTTTTAAATGGGTTTAATGTTGTCCTATTATTAAATTTAACATGAACAGTTAACATATTAAAGAGGCAATAACGTTCATTTCAAGAAGCGAAATTAATTTTTTAATGATCACTAAAATAAAAGATTTTTTAGATTTTATAGCATTCATGATTGATTGTTAAGATTTGAGATTTAAATATTAATTATTTATATCAAATTTAAAGGTGGGAGTTAAATTCGTTTGAAATTTTGAGACAAATATGACATTTGAAATCTTAGGGATAATATTAAGATTTAGTCCAAATGTTAGGGACTAAAATAGTACTTTACGCTAATTTTTTTTATTATAATAACAAATTAAAATATCAATAATACAAACTATATGTACAAAATATATGAAATGTACGAAAGGAAAGATAAATCCTATCTACAGGTCTACAAAATCATTTGCATCGTCTTTTTGGCCGTCCATCTCCTCCTAAATCAACGATACCGATGCAAATGACGAATTCCCTCTAGTAGTGCTATTACGAGCGCAAACCTGATCGTATTAGATTGTCATTTCCTCCTTTATTTTGCAAATCTGCTCTATATCCCGCAAGCTATTAGCACGATAAGCTATGATTGCCTGTCTCTCCTCCTCCACAACGTCCCATTCAGCGAGGCGAGTAAGGAGGTCTTCGATCCACTCCTCAGCTCGTTGTAGATGTTGTCCCTAATCTTGTAGGCTTTGGGTTAGGATGTGGATTTGGTCATGCAAATCGGCCTCCTAGGAAGGTGGAATAGTGCTAGTGGTTGATATGGAAGACGCCCTTCTCAAAAGACTCGAGTGAAGAGTACTAGCGAAGAAGGATCCTTGTCCATAAATGCAGTTATTACATGGCTCGTCCAGAGTCTTAAGCCATACGACATCCAGATCCACCTGCACATTACTTGTCCTTTCTCCCTTTTTTATTTGGATTACTGGGTCTGAGTCTGCATGCCTTATATGAACTAATCCTAACAAATTTAAAAATGTAATTAAACATAAGTCACAATTAAATACTAAATTCAAATGAAATAAATACTTACGTGTAAATCGTGCGGAATTTCGATTACCACAACTGAACTGGCAAGTGCACTAGGTTGTACCAAGTAATACCTGTTGAGTGAGAGTCGATCCCACAAGGATTGTTGGACCATGCAACAATAATTGAGTGATTCATTTAGTCAGACAAGCAGAAAATAGTGTTTTAGGTTCAAAAGCATCAAACAACAATTCAAGAATTCAGAAAGCAATTAGTAAATTTAGTGTGAAAAGTATGTGAGAAAATAGTTAAGGTTTCATAGATATTTATTTTTTCAGATTAATGTTTCTTACCAACTATTTTAATCATGCAAGACCCAATTCATGGCAAACTCTAATTGACTAAACCTTAATTCCTTAGTAATTTAGTCTCTTCTAACCTAATTAACCGCTAATTCCTTGGTCACTTAATGTAGATTAAAGGGTTAAGTCCAATTCTAGTTTATTAGCCACAAAAATCCTAATTAACCAAATATAAGAGGATTATATGTCACGTATCCCGTTAAGTCGAAGTAATTAGTGATTAGGGAGGAATTACTTTCAAGCTATTATACAAGTGAGTTAACTATTTCAAGAATCAACAAGAATTCATGTAGAATAAGAGTTATTTTTCAATACACTCTAATTCATAAGATAAAGAACGAAAGTAATCCTTGAATTTGAATCAATACAATAATTAAAATAGAGTGACAATAGTATTAATTCCTAGAATAAACAGAGCTCCTAACCTTAACAATGGAGGTTTAGCTGCTTATGGATCAGAGAAAAACTAGGGTTCAAAAGTGTGCAGAGTGTAGAATGAGGTAGAGACAGAGAATGAGCCCAAAGGGCTAAATCTTTTTCCTTTTATATCTAACCTAATTTGATTTGAAAATAAAATAGAATAATAAATTCTAAACCTAAAAGATTGTGTTTTGAAATAATAATAACAAAAAAAAAAAACTAAATATAAATGAAAATATAAGCCAACGAAGCCTTCCTTGAAAATCATATTTGCACTACTGGCACTAAACACTAGACTCGACATTTAGCGCTGCTAAGGCAGAGAGCTTTTTGGTCTTGGTTTAAAATCCTGTTTGGTCAAAAGGTACTTAAGAGTAGCATGGTCAGTAAAAACAATAACCTTAAAACCAATTAAATAGGACTTAAACTTATCAGAAGCATAAACTACAACTAGTAATTGATTTTTTATAGTTGTGTGATTCTTTTGCGTGTCATTCAATACACGGCTAGCATAGTAAATGACGTGCATAAGCTTGTCTTGTCTCTGTCCCAAGAAGGCTCTATAGCATAGTCACTGGAATCACACATTAATTCAAATGGTAAATCTTAGTTGGAAAGAGCTATGATGGGAGCAAAGACAAGCCTAGATTTTAGAGTTTCAAAGGCATACAAACAATCATTATCAAAATTAAGAGGAATGTCTGCCACCAAGAGGTTGCTCAAAGGTTTAGCAATCTTAGAAAAATTCTTTATAAATCTCCAATAAAATCCTGCATGTCCCAAGAAAATCCGGATTGTCTTAGCATTAGTGGGTGGTGGAAATTTTTCAATTACCTCCTCCTTAGCTTTATCAATCTCAATTCCCTTACTTGAAATCCAGTGTTCAAGAACAATACCTTCAGTGACCATAAAGTGATATTTTTTCTAATTTAAAACAAGGTTTGTTTCTTGGCACCGTTTAAAGACCATGGAAAGATGCTTAAGGCAAGAGTAAAAAAAAATTATCAAATACAAAAAAATCATCCATAAATACCTTAATAAACTTTTCAACCATGTCAGAAAATATGGAAAGCATGCACCTCTGAAAAGTTGCTAGGGAATTACACAGTCCAAATGGCATCTTTCGGTAAGCAAATGCTCCAAATGGGCATGTGAATGCCGTCTTCTCTGATCTTGAGGGTCCACTGCAATCTGATTATAGCCAGAATATCCATCTAAGAAATAGTAAAAAGCTTTACTGGCTAACCTCTCGAGCATCTGACAAATGAAAGGCAAGGGAAAGTGATAATTTCTTGTTACATTATTGAGTCAATACACATATGCTATCCTGTGACGGTCCTTGTGGGAATAAACTCATTCTTCTCATTCTTAATCATTATCATCCCTCCTTTCTTGGGAACCACTTGAACAGGACTCACCCATGGGCTATCAGAAACTGGGTAAATAATATTGGTTTTCCAAAGCTTCATTACATCTTTTTGGACCACTTCTTTCATGATTGGATTTAGTCGCCTTTGTGGTTGCACAACCGGTTTAGCATCATCCTCACGCAAGATCTTGTGCATACACTTGGCCAGATTGAACCTTTTTAAGTCACTAATGGTCCATCCAAGAGCCGTTTCATGACTCTTGAGTACTTCAAGAAACGCCTCCTCCTCCTCATGCCTCAAAGAGGAGCTAATAATCACTGGATAAGAATCATGATCGCCTAAGAAAGCATAATTCAAAGAAGGAGGTAAGGGCTTCAACTCAAGCTTCGGAGCCCTTTTCTCAGTACTAGGCGTGTGAGGCTTCTCCTTTTGAGGTGGTGACTCATCCATCTCAAACAAATTATCCTCAGATGGGGATTCTAGAACATCATCAAGCACTTCAGCTTCAAATACCTCCTAAACCAGAGGTTCAATAAGATCAACTCTCATACACTCGTCAGAATCACTAGGGTGATGCAAAGTCTCAAGCATATTAAGGACAACTTCCTCTTCATTGGCCCTCAAGCTTAATTCACCCTTTTAAACATCAATAAGGACTCTACCTGTAGCTAAAAAGGATCTTCCAAAAATAATAGAAGCATTTTTGTCTTCTTCCATATCCAGTATGACAAAATCAGCAGGAAAAATAAATGATGTCCTACTTTCACAAGTAAATTCTCAACAACTCCAAGAGGAAATTTAATTGAACAGTCAACAAGTTAAACAGAAATACAAGTGGGCTTTACTTCATCAATTTGGAGCTTTCTCATCAACGAAAGTGGCGTGAGATTGATGCTAGCTCCAAGATCACGTAAAGCTCTCTGAATGGTGATATCTTCAATAGTGCAAGGAATCAAAAAGCTCCCCAGATCCTGCAATTTCTCTGGGAGATCTTGTTGAATAATGGCACTACATTCCATAGTAAGCACCACAGTCTCACTTTATTTCAAATTCTTCTTGTTAGTCAATAACTCCTTCATGAACATAGCATAAAGAGGCATTTGCTCAAAGATCTCTGCAAAAAGAATGTTGATCTGAATCTTCCTGAAGACCTCTAGAATTCTGGAAAATTGCTTGTCTTTGGAGGCCTTCTAAAATCTCCGAGGATATGGAATTTTAGACTTGTACTCAAGTGCTTTAGGCAACGCCGGATGTGTCTCAAGACTAACTGGAAAAGGGTTGTCCGGATGTCTACGAGGGGTGTGCTCTTCTTTGCTCTGTACCTCCTCCTGATCTTCTTTTTCAATTGGCTTCTCACTAACCTTTGCTTCTGAACCTGTTACTTTACCACTTCTCAGATGAATAGCTAATAAGCGGATAATTTATACACTTTTTGGCATTATTTTTATATAGTTTTTAGTAGGATCTAGCTACTTTTTAGTATATTTTTATTAGTTTTCAAGAAAAATTCACATTTCTGGACTTTACTATGAATTTGTGTGTTTTTTTTTGTGGTTTCAGGTATTTTTTGGCTGAAATTGAGGGACCTGAACAAAAATCTGATTCAGAGGCTGAAAAAGGACTGCTGATGTTGTTGGATTCTGACCTCCTTGCACTTGAAATGGAGTTTTTGGAGCTACAGAAATCCAAATGGCGCGCTCTCAATTGTGTTAGAAAGTAGACATTCAGAGTTGTCCAGCAATATATAATAGTCCATACTTTGCCCAAGTTTAGACGATGCAAATTGACGTTCAACGCCATCTTTCTGCCCTATTCTGGCGTTAAACGCCAGATACAAGTTGCAAGCCAGAGTCAATGGCCAGAAACAAGTTACAAACTGGCATTTAACTCCAAGAAGGCCTCTACATGTGAAAGCTTCAATGCTCAGCCCAAGCACACACCAAGTGAGCTCGAAAGTGGATTTCTTCATCATTTACTTATTTTTGTAACCCTAGTAACTAGTTTAGTATAAATAGAACTTTTTACTATTGTACTAGGGAGCTTTTGGAGCACCTTGGACCATTGTTCACGTTTTGGGAGGCTGGCCATTCGGCCATGCATTCCCTATTTTTACTTATGTATTTTCAACGGTGGAGTTTCTACACACCATAGATTAAGGTGTGGAGCTCTACTGTTCCTCGAGTATTAATGCAAAGTACTATTGTTCTTCTATTAAATTCATACTTATTCTTATTCTAAGATATTCATTCCCACACAAGAACATGATGAATGTGATGATTATGTGACACTCATCACCATTCTCACTTATGAACGCGTGATTGACAACTACTTTCGTTCCACATGGAAACAAGCTTGAATGTATATCTCTTGGGTTTCTAATCAATGATTCACATCGACTCCCCTCTGACAATGGGGCATCTAAATCCGAGATTAGAGTCTTCGTGGTATAGGCTAGAATCCATTGACAGCATTCTTGAGATCCGGAAAGTCTAAACCTTGTCTGTGGTATTCCGAGTAGGATTTGGGATGGGATGACTGTAACGAGCTTCAAAATCGTGACTGTAGGGCATGGTGACAGATGCAAAAGGATAGTAAATCCTATTTCTACACGATCGAGAACCAACAGCTGATTAGCCATACGATATCTGTGCATGGTATTTTTCATCCGAGACGAGAAATCCGACAGTTGACTAGCCGTACAGAAACCATAGAGGACCATTTTCACTGAGAAGATGGGAAGTAGCCATTGACAACGGTGACACCTAACATACAGCTTGCCATAGAAAAGAGTATGAAGGATTGGATGAAGGCTGATGAGCGGATAATTTGTACGCTTTTTGGCATTGTTTTTAGTATGTTTCTAGTATGATTTAGTTAGTTTTTATTATATTTTTATTAGTTTTTAGTTAAAATTCACTTTTCTGGACTTTACTATGAGTTTGTGTATTTTTCGGTGATTTCAGGTATTTTTTGGCTGAAATTGAGGGACCTGAGCAAATATCTGATTCAGAGACTGAAAAGGACTGCAGATGCTGTTGGATTCTGACCTCTTTGCACTCGAAGTAGATTTTCTGGAGCTATAGAAGCCCAATTGGCGCGCTCTTAACGGCGTTGGAAAGTAGACATCCTGGGATTTCCAGCAATATATAATAGTCCATACAGTGCCCAAGATTTGATGGCCCAAACCGGCGTTCCAAATCAGCTCAAAACTGCCCGACGTTTAACGCCGGAACTGGCACAAGAATGGGAGTTAAACGCCCAAACTGGCACAAAAGCTGGCGTTTAACTCCAAGAAGAGTCTCTACACGAAAATGCTTCAATGCTCAGCCCAAGCACACACCAAGTGGGCCCGGAAGTGGATTTTTATGTCTTTTACTCATCTTTGTAATTCTTAAGCTACTAGTTCCCTATAAGTAGGACCTTTTACTATTGTATTTATATATCTTTTGATCATGTTTTTATGATTGAACCCTCTTTGGGAGGCTGGCCTCACGGCCATGCCTAGACCTTGTTCTTATGTATTTTCAACGGTGGAGTTTCTACACACCATAGATTAAGGTTTGGAGCTCTGCTGTACCTCGATTATTAATGCAATTACTATTGTTCTTCTATTCAATTCAGCTTGTTCTTATTCCAAGATATTCATTCATACCCAAGAACATGATGAATGTGATGATTATGTGACACTCATCATCATTCTCACTTATGAACGCGTGACTGACAACCACTTCCGTTCTACAA
Organism: Arachis stenosperma; assembly: GCF_014773155.1. Lineage (NCBI taxonomy): Eukaryota > Viridiplantae > Streptophyta > Magnoliopsida > Fabales > Fabaceae > Arachis > Arachis stenosperma. The sequence goes on along the minus strand of NC_080381.1, from coordinate 92,733,180 downwards.
GCAAACAAGGCTTTAATGTTTATCTCTTGGATTCTTTGACCGGAATCTTCGTGGTATAAGCTAGAATTGATGGCGGCATTCAAGAGAATCCGGAAGGTCTAAACCTTGTCTGTGGTATTCTGAGTAGGATTCAATGATTGAATGACTGTGACGAGCTTCAAACTCGCGATTGTGGGGCGTTAGTGACAGACGCAAAAGAATCACTGGATTCTATTCCGACATGGTCGAGAACCGACAGCTGAATAGCCGTGCTGTGACAGGGTGCGTTGAACATTTTCACTGAGAGGACGGGACTGTAGCCATTGACAACGGTGATGCCCAACATACAGCTTGCCATGGAAAGGAGTAAGAAGGATTGGATGAAGACAGTAGGAAAGCAGAGAGACGGAAGGGACAAAGCATCTCCATACGCTTATCTTAGTATATTTTTATTAGTTTTTAGTTAAAATTCACTTTTCTGGACTTTACTATGAGCTTGTGTGTTTTTCTGTGATTTCAGGTATTTTCTGGCTGAAATTGAGGGACCTGAGCAAAAATCTGATTCAGAGACTGAAAAGGACTGCAGATGCTGTTGGATTCTGACCTCCCTGCACTTGAAGTGGATTTTCTGGGGCTACAAAAGCCCAATTGGCGCGCTCTCAACCGCGTTGGAAAGTAGACATCTTGGGCTTTCCAGCAATATATGATAGTCCATACTTTGTTCAAGATTTGATGGCCCAAACCGGCGTTCAAAGTCACCTCAAGAAATCCCAGCGTTAAACGCTGGAACTGGCACCCAAATGAGAGTTAAACGCCCAAACTGGCATAAAAGCTGGCGTTTAACTCCAAGAAGAGTCTCTACACGAAATTGCTTCATTGCTCAGCCCAAGCACACACCAAGTGGGCCCGGAAGTGGATTTTTATGTCATTTACTCATTTCTGTACACCTTAGGCTACTAGTTATCTATAAGTAGGACCTTTTACTATTGTATCTGGAGACTTTGGTAGCTATCTTCATTTTATGCTATCTTAGATCATTGGGAGGCTGGCCATTCGGCCATGCCTAGACCTTGTTCTTATGTATTTTCAACGGTGGAGTTTCTACACACCATAGATTAAGGTGTGGAGCTCTGCTGTACCTCGAGTATTAATGCAATTACTATTGTTCTTCCATTCAATTCCGCTTGTTCTTTATCCAAGATATCACTTGTTCTTCAACTTGATGAAGGTGATGATCCGTGACACTCATCATCATTCTCACTCATGAACAAGGTGACTGACAACCACTCTTGTTCTACAAGCAATCAAAGCTCCAGTGAATATCTCTTGGATTCCTGATAACACGATGCATGGTTGATCGCCTGACAACCGAGTGCTCGCCTGTCAAACGAGCCAGCCATTCCGTGAGATCAGAGTCTTCGTGGTATAGGCGAGAACTGATGGCGGCATTCAAGAGAATCCGGATGGTCTAACCTTGTCTGTGGTATTCTAAGTAGGATTCAATGATTGAATGACTGTGACGTGCTTCAAACTCCTGAGGGCGGGGCGTTAGTGACAGACGCAAAAGAATCACTGGATTCTATTCCGGCCTGATTGAGAACCGACAGATGGATAGCCGTGCCGTGACAGGGTGCGTTGAACATTTCCAATGAGAGGATGGGAGGTAGCCACTGACAACGGTGAAACCCTTGCATAAGCTTGCCATGGAAAGGAGTAAGAAGGATTGGATGAAGACTGTAGGAAAGCAGAGAGACGGAAGGGAAGGCATCTTCATGCGCTTATCTGAAGTTCCTACCTATGAATTACATAAGTATCTCTATCTTTATCTTTTATGTTATTTTCGTTCATCACCATATCCATTTGAGTCTGCCTGACTAAGATTTACAAGATGACCATAGCTTGCTTCATACTAACAATCTCCGTGGGATCGACCCTTACTCACGTAAGGTATTACTTGGACGACCCAGTGCACTTGCTGGTTAGTTGTGCGAAGTTGTGTAATGCCATGGAATTGAACTACCTAGTTTTTGGAGTTCATGACCGGGGATTATGAGAGTTGTGAAAAGTATTGTTCACAATTTCGCGCACCAAGTTTTTGGCGCCGTTGCCGGGGATTGTTCAAGTTTTGAGCAAGCTTTTGGTAACAATGCCTGGGATTGTTCAGTTTGGACAACTGAAGGTTCATCTTGTTGCTTAGATTAGGTATTTTTTTTTTCAAAATTCTTGAAGATGAATTCTAGAGTTTCATGATGCTTTGTTGAAGTCTGGCTGGCTGAGAAAGCCATGTCTAATCTTATTGGACCGAGGTTTCAACTATTCATCACAAGAGCTTGTTGACTTTCATCAATCTTGCTTTTGGAGCAATGATCTGCTAAGGCTTGGCTGGCCTGTGGCCATGTCTAGTGTTTTGGACCGAAGCTTTCTTTGAAAGCTTGGCTGGCTGTGAAGCCATGTCTAATTCCTGGACCGGAGTCTTAGACTAGCATTGCACTGATTCCTGGAATTCTCATTAAGAATTTTGATATTTTTTTTAACTTAATTTTCGAAAAACACAAAAAAAATAAAAAAAACTCATAAAATCCAAAAATTTCTTGTTTGAGTTTAGTGTCTCATCTCAAGTTTGGTGTCAATTGCATACATTCATGTGTCTTAATGGTCTTCAAGTAATTCTTGATGATTTTCGTGTTCTAATCTTTGAATTCAATTGACTTGAGTGTTTTGTGTGTCTCATATGCATTCTCATAAGTGTCAGTAGTATACAAACTGCTAAGTTTGGTGTCTTGCATGCATTGTTCTTTCATTCTTGTTGCATTTTGATTATTAAAAATCCAAAAATATTTTAATTTGTGTCTTTTCAAGTCAATAACACAGAGAATTGAAGATTCAGAACATACTGCAGAGGAATTATACAGAAAAAGCTGGGCGTTCAAAACGCCCAGTGAAGAAGGACAGACTGGCGTTTAAACGCCAGCCAGGGTACCTGGTTGGGCGTTTAACGCCCAAAGAGGTAGCATTTTGGGCGTTAAACGCCAGAATGTATACCATTCTGGGCGTTTAACGCCAGGATGGCTAAAGGGGGAGAATTTTGTTTTCAAATCAATTTTTTTTTTCAGGTTTTCAAAGTTTTTCAAAATCAAATCTTTTTCAAATCATATCTTTTCAATCAAATGTTTCCAAAATCAATTTCTTTCCTTTTTCAAAGATACGTACTAACAATTAATGATTTGATTGAACATCTCAAATTTGTTGCCTTTTCTGTTGAGAAAGGTTTAGTGTTTGAATCATATCTTTTCTTGTTAGGCAAGTCACTAATTTTCAAAATCAAATCTTTTACAAAATTGTTTTCAAAACATATCTTTTAAAATTGTTTTCAAATCAAATTTTTTCATTCATATCTTTTTAATCACATCTTTTTCAAATAAGTTTTCAATCAAATCTTTTGATTTCTAATTTCAAAATCTTTTTCAAAATCACTTGATTTCTTTTCCACTTTCAATTTTCAAAAATTATCAATCAATTTTTAAAATGTTTTGACATCTTTCTAATTGAATTTTCGAAAATCCTCTTCCCTTCTTCCCACATCCTTCTATTTATGGAGTACTACTCCTTCTTAATGCACAATTCGAACTCTATCTAATCAAGTTCGAATTCTTCTACCTCCTTCTTCTATTTTTCGTTTCCTCTGACACCTTAAGGAATCTCTATACTGTGACATAGAGGATTCCACATCTTCTTGTTCTCTTCTCTTTCATATGAGCAGGAGCAGAGATAAAGGCATTCTTGTTGAAGCTGACCCTGAACCTGAAAGGACCTTGAAGCGAAAGCTAAGAGAAGCTAAGGCTCAACTCTCTGTTGAGGACCTGACCGAATTCTTCAAAGAAGAAGAACCCATGGCAGCCGAAAACAACAACAATGCCAACAATGCAAGGAAGGTGCTGGGTGACTTTACTGCACCTACTCCCGACTTCTATGGGAGAAGCATCTCTATCCCTGCCATTGGAGCAAACAACTTTGAGCTTAAGCCTCAGTTAGTTTCTCTAATGCAACAGAATGCAAGTTCCATGGACTTCCAATGGAAGATCCTCATCAGTTTTTAGCTGAGTTTTTGCAAATCTGTGACACAGTCAAGACTAATGGGGTTGACCCTGAGGTCTACAGACTGATGCTATTCCCTTTTGCTGTAAGAGACAGAGCTAGAATATGGTTGGACTCACAACCTAAAGATAGCCTGGACTCTTGGGAAAAGCTAGTCAATGCCTTCTTGGCAAAGTTCTTTCCACCTCAAAAATGGAGTAAGCTTAGAGTGGAAGTCCAAACCTTCAGACAGAAGGATGGAGAATCCCTCTATGAAGCTTGGGAAAGATACAAACAATTAATCAGAAAATGTCCCTCAGACATGCTTTCTGAATGGAGCATCATAGGTATTTTCTATGATGGTCTCTCTGAACTATCCAAGATGTCTTTGGATAGCTCTGCTGGAGGATCTCTTCATCTGAAGAAAACGCCTACAGAGGCTCAGGAACTAATTGAGATGGTTGCAAATAACCAATTCATGTACACTTCTGAAAGGAATCCTGTGAACAATGGGACTAGTCAGAAGAAAGGAGTTCTTGAGATTGATACTCTGAATGCCATACTGGCTCAGAATAAGATATTGACTCAACAAGTCAATTTGATTTCCCAAAGTCTATCTGGAATGCAAAATGCACCTGGCAGTACTAAGGAAGCTTCATCTGAGGAAGAAGCTTATGATCCTGAGAACCCTTCAATGGAAGAGGTGAATTACCTAGGAGAACCCTATGGAAACACCTATAATTCTTCATGGAGAAATCACCCAAATTTCTCATGGAAGAATCAAGAGAGACCTCAACAAGGTTTCAATAATAATAAGGTGGAAGAAACAGGTTTAGCAATAGCAAGCCTTTTCCATCATCTTCTCAGCAACAGACAGAGAGTTCTAAGCAGAATAACTCTGACTTAGCAACCATGGTCTCTGATCTAATCAAAACCACTCAAAGTTTCATGACTGAAACAAGGTCCTCCATTAGAAATTTGGAAGGACAAGTGGGACAGCTGAGCAAGAAAGTTACTGAACTCCCTCCTAGGACTCTCCCAAGCAACACAGAAGAAAATCCAAAAGGAGAGTGCAAAGCCATAACCATGGCCGAATATGGAGAGGAAAGAGAGGAGGTAGACGCCACTGAGGAAGACCTCAATGGGCATGCACCAACCTCCTCTGAGTTCCCCAATGAGAAACCATGGGAATCTGAGGCTCAAAATGAGACCATAGAGATTCCATTGGACTTACTTCTGCCTTTTATGAGCTCTGATGAGTATTCTTCCTCTGAAGAGGATGAGTATGTCACTGAAGAGCAAGTTGCTAAATATCTTGGAGCAATCATGAAGCTAAATGACAAGTTATTTGGAAATGAGACTTGGGAAGATGAACCTCCCTTGCTCACCAAAGAACTGGATGACTTGTCTAGGCAGAAATTACCTCAAAAGAGACAAGATCCTGGGAAGTTTTCCATACCTTGTACCATAGGCACCATGACCTTCAAGAAGGCCCTGTGTGACTTAGGGTCAAGTGTGAACCTCATGCCTCTCTCTGTAATGGAGAAGCTAGGGATCTTTGAGGTGCAAGCTGCAAGAATCTCATTGGAGATGGCAGACAACTCAAGAAAACAAGCTCATGGACTTGTAGAGAATGTTTTGGTAAAAGTTGAAGACCATTACATCCCTACTGACTTCATAGTCCTAGAGACTGGGAAGTGCATGGATGAATCCATCATCCTTGGCAGACCCTTCCTAGCAACAACAAAGGCTGTGATTGATGTTGATAGAGGAGAGCTAATCATCCAAGTGAATGAAGAATCCTTGGTGTTTAAGGCCCAAGGATATCCCTCTATCACCATGGAGAAGAAGCATGAAGAGCTTCTCTCAAAACAGAGCCAAACGGAGCCCCCACAGTCAAACTCTAAGTTTGGTGTTGGGAGGCCACAACCAAACTCTAAGTTTGGTGTTGAACCCCCACATTCAAACTCTAAGTTTGGTGTTGGGAGGTTCCAACATGGCTCTGAGTATCTGTGAGGCTCCATAAGAGTCCTCTGTCAAGCTAATGACATTAAAGAAGTGCTTGTTGGGAGGCAACCCAATGATTATATTTTATCTATTTCCCTTTGTTATTTTATGTTTTTTGTAGGTTGATGATCATAAGAAGTCACAAAATCAATGAAAAAAGCAAAAACAGAATGAAAAAACAGGAAGAAAAACAGCACACCCTGGAGGAAGAACTCACTGGCGTTTAAACGCCAGTGAGGCTAGCAGATGGGCGTTCAACGCCCAGTCTGGCACCATTCTGGGCGTTTAACGCCAGAAAGGGGCACCAGACTGGCGTTAAACGCCAGAAAAGGGCAAGAACCTGGCGTTAAATGCCAGGAATGGGCACCAGCCCGGCGTTTAACGCCAGAAATGGCTCAAAACGTGATTTTGAGCAACATTTGGTGCAGGGATGACTTTTCCTTGACACCACAGGATCTGTGGACCCCACAGGACCCCCACCTACCCCACCACCACCCTCTCTCTTCTTCCCCCATTCACCAATCACCTCAATACCTCTTCCCCAAAAACCCTTCACCTATCAAATCCCATCTTTCTCTTCACCACTCACATCCATCCTTCATAAAACCCCACCTAACCTTCCATTCAAATTCAAACCACTTTCCCACCCAAACCCACCCTCAAATGGCCGAACAACCTTCTCCCCTCTCTCCTATAAATACCCTTCTTCACTCCTTCATTTTCACACAACCTAAACACCACTTCTTCCCTTCTTTGGCCGAATACAAAGCCATCCCTTTTTCCCTCATTTCTTCTTCTTCTACTCTCTTCTTTCTTCTTTTGCTCGAGGACGAGCAAACCTTTTAAGTTTGGTGTGGTAAAAGCGTTGCTTTTTCGTTTTTCCATAACCATTTATGGCATCCAAGGCCGGAGAAACCTCTAGAAAGAGGAAAGGGAAGGCAAAAGCTTCCACCTCCGAGTTATGGGAGATGGATAGATTCATCTCAAGGGTGCATCAAGACCACTTCTATGAAGTTGTGGCCTTGAAGAAGGTGATCCCCGAGGTCCCCTTTTCACTCAAAAAGGGTGAATATCCGGAGATCCGCCATGAGATCCGAAGAAGAGGTTGGGAAGTACTTACCAACCCCATTCAACAAGTTGGAATCTTGATGGTTCAAGAGTTCTATGCCAATACATGGATCACAAAGAACCATGATCAAAGTATGAACCCGGATCCAAAGAATTATCTTACTATGGTTCGGGGGAAATACTTGAATTTTAGTCCGGAAAATGTAAGGTTAGCATTCAACTTGCCTATGATGCAAGGAGATGAACATCCTTACACAAGAAGGGTCAACTTTGATCAAAGGTTGGACCAAGTCCTCACAGTTATATGTGAAGAGGGTGCACAATGGAAGAGAGATTCAAGAGGCAAGCCGGTTCAATTGAGAAGGCATGACCTCAAACCCATGGCTAGAGGATGGTTGGAGTTCATTCAACGCTCAATCATTCCCACTAGCAACCGGTCTGAAGTTACTCTAGACCGGGCCATCATGATTCATAGCATCATGATTGGAGAAGAAGTGGAAGTTCATGAGGTCATAGCTCAAGAACTCTACAAGGTGGCGGACAAGTCTTCCACCTTGGCAAGGCTAGCCTTTCCTCATCTCATTTGTCACCTCTGTTATTCAGTTGGAGTTGACATAGAAAGAGATACCCCTATTGATGAGGACAAGCCCATTACCAAGAAAAGGATGGAGTACACAAGAGACCCCACTCATCATGAGATCCCTGAGATTCTTCAAGGGATGCACTTTCCTCCACAAAACTATTGGGAGCAACTAAACACCTCCCTAGGAGAACTGAGTTCCAACATGGGACAACTAAGGATGGAGCATCAAGAACACTCCATCATCCTTCATGAAATTAGAGAAGACCAAAGAATCATGAGGGAGGAGCAACAAAGACAAGGAAGAGACATTGAGGAGCTCAAGCACTCCATAGGATCTTCAAGAGGAAAAAAGAGCCGCCATCACTAAGGTGGACCCGTTCTTTAATCTCCTTGTTCTTTATTCTTCTGTTTTTCGAATTTTATGCTTATGTTTATCCATGTTCGTATCTTGTGATCATTAGTGTCTTTAGTGTCTATGCCTTAAAGTTATGAATGTCCTATGAATCCATCACCTCTCTTAAATAAAAACGTGCTTAATTGAAAAGGAAAGAATTGCATGAATTCTGAATTTTATAATAGTTTAATTAATTTGATGTGGTGGCAATACTCTTGTTCTCTGAATGTATGCTTAAACAGTGCATATGTATCTTGAATTTGTGGTTCATGAAGGTTGGCTCTTGAAAGAATGATGAAAAAGGAGACATGTTACTGAGGATCTGAAAAATAATAAAAATGATTCTTGAAGCAAGAAAAAGCAGTGAATACAAAAAAAAAAGAGGCGAAAAAAAAAAGAAAAAAACCGAAAAAAAAAGAGAGAAAAAGAAAGAAAAAGAAAGAAATAAAGTTGTGATCCAAGGCAAAAAGAGTGTGCTTAAGAACCCTGGACACCTCTAATTGGGGACTCTAGCAAAGCTGAGTCACAATCTGAAAAGGTTCACCCAATTATGTGTCTGTGGCATGTATGTATCCGGTGGTAATACTGGAAGACAGAGTGCTTTGGGCCACGGCCAAGACTCAATAAGTAGCTGTGTTCAAGAATCATCATACTTAACTAGGAGAATCAATAACACTATCTGGATTCTGAGTTCCTAAAGAAGCCAATCATTCTGAATTCCAAAGGATAGAGTGAGATGCCAAAACTATTCAGAGGCAAAAAGCTAAAAGCCCCGTTCATCTAATTAATACTGATCTTCATAGATGTTTTTGGAGTTCATTGCATATTCTCTTCTTTTTATCTTATTTGATCTTCAGTTGCTTGGGGACAAGCACAATTTAAGTTTGGTGTTGTGATGAGCGGATAATTTGTACGCTTTTTGGCATTGTTTTTAGTATGTTTTTGATAGTTTTAGTTGAGTTCTTAGTATATTTTTATTAGTTTTTAGTTAAAATTCACTTTTCTGGACTTTACTATGAGTTTGTGTTTTTCTGTGATTTCAGGTATTTTCTGGCTGAAATTGAGGGACCTGAGCAAAATCTGATTCAGAGACTGAAAAGGACTGCAGATGCTGTTGGATTCTGACCTCCCTGCACTCGAAGTGGATTTTCTGGAGCTAGAGAAGCCCAATTGGCGCGCTCTCAACGGCGTTGGAAAGTAGACATCCTGGGCTTTCCAGCAATATATGATAGTCCATACTTTGCCCAAGATTTGATGGCCCAAACCGGCGTTCAAAGTCACCTCAAGAAATCCCAGCGTTAAACGCTGGAACTGGCACCCAAATGGGAGTTAAACGCCCAAACTGGCATAAAAGCTGGCGTTTAACTCCAAGAAGAGTCTCTACACGAAATTGATTCATTGCTCAGCCCAAGCACACACCAAGTGGGCCCGGAAGTGGATTTTTATGTCATTTACTCATTTCTGTACACCTTAGGCTACTAGTTATCTATAAGTAGGACCTTTTACTATTGTATCTGGAGACTTTGGTAGCTATCTTCATTTTATGCTATCTTAGATCATTGGGAGGCTGGCCATTCGGCCATGCCTAGACCTTGTTCTTATGTATTTTCAACGGTGGAGTTTCTACACACCATAGATTAAGGTGTGGAGCTCTGCTGTACCTCGAGTATTAATGCAATTACTATTGTTCTTCCATTCAATTCCGCTTGTTCTTTATCCAAGATATCACTTGTTCTTCAACTTGATGAAGGTGATGATCCGTGACACTCATCATCATTCTCACTCATGAACAAGGTGACTGACAACCACTCTTGTTCTACAAGCAATCAAAGCTCCAGTGAATATCTCTTGGATTCCTGATAACACGATGCATGGTTGATCGCCTAACAACCGAGTGCTCGCCTGACAAACGAGCCAGCCATTCCGTGAGATCAGAGTCTTCGTGGTATAGGCGAGAACTGATGGCGGCATTCAAGAGAATCCGGAAGGTCTAACCTTGTCTGTGGTATTATGAGTAGGATTCAATGATTGAATGACTGTGACGTGCTTCAAACTCCTGAGGGCGGGGCGTTAGTGACAGACGCAAAAGAATCACTGGATTCTATTCCGGCCTGATTGAGAACCGACAGATGGATAGCCGTGCCGTGACAGGGTGCGTTGAACATTTCCAATGAGAGGATGGGAGGTAGCCACTGACAACGGTGAAACCCTTGCATAAGCTTGCCATGGAAAGGAGTAAGAAGGATTGGATGAAGACTGTAGGAAAGCAGAGAGACGGAAGGGAAGGCATCTTCATGCGCTTATCTGAAGTTCCTACCTATGAATTACATAAGTATCTCTATCTTTATCTTTTATGTTATTTTCGTTCATCACCATATCCATTTGAGTCTGCCTGACTAAGATTTACAAGATGACCATAGCTTGCTTCATACTAACAATCTCCGTGGGATCGACCCTTACTCACGTAAGGTATTACTTGGACGACCCAGTGCACTTGCTGGTTAGTTGTGCGAAGTTGTGTAATGCCATGGAATTGAACTACCTAGTTTTTGGAGTTCATGACCGGGGATTATGAGAGTTGTGAAAAGTATTGTTCACAATTTCGCGCACCAGTCCTTCATTAGGAATTTGGAGGCACAAGTGGGACAGCTGAGCAAGAAAATTACTGAACTCCCTCCCAGTACTCTTCCAAGCAATACAGAAGAAAATCCAAAAGGAGAGTGCAAGGCCATCAACATGACCGAATTTGGAGAGGAGGAAGAGGCAGTGAACGCCACTGAGGAAGACCTCAATGGGCGTCCGCTGGCCTCCAATGAGTTCCCTAATGAGGAACCATGGGAATCTGAGGCTCACACTGAGACCATAGAGATTCCATTGGACTTACTTCTGCCATTCATGAGCTCTGATGAGTATTCTTCCTCTGAAGAGGATGAATATGTCACTGAAGAGCAAGTTGCTAAATACCTTGGAGCAATTATGAAGCTAAATGACAAGTTATTTGGTAATGAGACTTGGGAGGATGAACCCCCTTTGCTCACCAAAAGAACTGGATGACTTGTCTAGGCAGAGATTACCTCAAAAGAGACAAGATCCTGGGAAGTTTTCAATACCTTGTACCATAGGCACCATGACCTTTAAGAAGGCTCTGTGTGATCTAGGGTCAAGTATAAACCTCATGCCTCTCTCTATAATGGAGAAGCTAGGGATCTTTGAGGTGCAAGCTGCAAGAATCTCACTAGAGATGGCAGACAATTCAAGAAAACAAGCTTATGGACTTGTAGAGGATGTTTTGGTAAAGATTGAAAACCATTACATCCCTGCTGATTTCATAGTCCTAGAGACTGGGAAATGCATGAATGAATCCATCATCCTTGGCAGACCCTTCCTAGCCACAGCAAAGGCTGTGATTGATGTGGACAGAGGAGAATTGATCATTCAAGTGAATGAAGAATCCTTTGTGTTTAAGGCTCAAGGATATCCCTCTGTCACCATGGAGAGGAAGCATGAAGAGCTTCTCTCAAAACAGAGTCAAACAGAGCCCCCACAGTCAAACTCTAAGTTTGGTGTTGGGAGGCCACAACCAAACTCTAAGTTTAGTGTTGAACCCCCACATTCAAACTCTAAGTTTGGTGTTGGGAGGTTCCAACATTGCTCTGAGTATCTGTGAGGATCCATGAGAGCCCTCTGTCAAGCTACTGACATTAAAGAAGCGCTTGTTGGGAGGCAACCCAATTTTATTATATCTATCTATTTTTCTTTGTTATTTTATGTTTTCTATAGGTTGATGATCATGGGAAGTCACAAAATCAATTGAAAAAGCAGAAACAGAATAAAAAAAAGAGAAAGAAAAATAGCACACCCTGGAGGAAGGCCTTGCTGGCGTTTAAACGCCAGTAAGGGCAGCAAATGGGCGTTTAACGCCCAGTCTGGCACCATTATGGGTGTTTAACGCCAGAAAGGGGGCACCAGACTGGCGTTAAACGCCAGAAAAGGGCAAGAAGCTAGCATTAAACGCCAGAAATGGGCATCAGCCCGGCGTTTAACGCCAGGATTGGCACATAGAGCAATTTTGCTCGCCACTTGGTCCAGCGATGACTTTTCCTTGACACCTCAGGATCTGTGGACCCCACAGGATCCCCACCTACCCCACCACCCTCTCTCTTCTTCTTCACCCATTCACCAATCACCTCAACACCTCTTCCCCAAAAACCCTTCACCTATCAAATCCCATCTTTCTCTTCACCACTCATATCCATCCTTCATAAAACCCCACCTACCTCACCATTCAAATTCAAACCACTTTCCCTCCCAAACCCACCCTTACATGACCGAACCCTACCCCTCTCTCCACCCCTATATAAACCCATCTTCACTACCTCATTTTCACACACCCTAAACACTACTTCTCCCCCCTTGGCCGAACTACAAGCCACCTCCATCTCCTCTATTTCTTATTCTTCTACTCTCTTCTTTCTTCTTTTGCTCGAGGATGAGCAAACCTTTTAAGTTTGGTGTGGTAAAAGCATTGCTTTTTTTTTCCATAACCATTTATGGCATCCAAGGCCGGAGAAACCTCCAGAAAGAGGAAAGGGAAGGCAAAAGCTTCCAACTCCGAGTCATGGGAGATGGAGAGATTCATCTCAAGGGTGCATCAAGACCACTTCTATGAAGTTGTGGCCTTGAAGAAGGTGATCCCCGAGGTCCCTTTCAAACTCAAAAAGAGTGAATATCCGGAGATCCGACATGAGATTCGAAGAAGAGGTTGGGAAGTTCTTACCAACCCCATTCAACAAGTCAGAATCTTAATGGTTCAAGAGTTCTATGCCAATGCATGGATCACCAAGAACCATGATCAAAGTGTGAACCCAGACCCAAAGAACTGGCTTACAATGGTTCGGGGGAAATACTTAGATTTTAGTCCGGAAAATGTAAGGTTGGCATTCAACTTGCCCATGATGCAAGGAGATGAACATCCTTACACTAGAAGGGTCAACTTTGATCAAAGGTTGGACCAAGTCCTCACAGACATTTGTGAAGAGGGCGCCCAATGGAAGAGAGATTCAAGAGGGAAGCCGGTTCAACTGAGAAGGCATGACCTCAAGCCCGTAGCTAGGGGATGGTTGGAGTTTATCCAACGCTCAATCATTCCCACTAGCAACCTGTCTGAAGTTACTCTAGACCGGGCCATCATGATTCATAGCATCATGATTGGAGAAGAAGTAGAAGTTCATGAGGTTATAGCCCAAGAACTTTATAAGGTGGCAGACAAGTCCTCTACCTTGGCAAGATTAGCCTTTCCTCATCTCATTTGTCACCTCTGTTATTCAAGTTGGAGTTGACATAGAGGGAGACATCCCTATTGATGAGGACAAGCCCATCACTAAGAAAAGGATGGAGCAAACAAGAGATCCCACTCATCATGAAATCCCTGAGATACCTCAAGGGATGCACTTTCCTCCACAAAACTATTGGGAGCAAATCAACACCTCCCTAGGAGAATTGAGTTCCAACATGGGACAACTAAGGGTGGAGCACCGAGAACATTCCATCCTCCTCCATGAAATTAGAGAAGATCAAAGAATCATGAGAGAGGAGCAACAAAGGCAAGGAAGAGACATTGAGGAGCTCAAGCACTCCATAAGATCTTCAAGAGGAAGAACAAGCCGCCATCACTAAGGTGGACCCGTTCTTTAATCTCCTTGTTCTTTATTTTTCTGTTTTTCGAATTTTCTTGCTTATGTTTATCCATGTTTGTGTCTTATGATCATTAGTGTCTTAGTGTCTATGCCTTAAAGTTATGAATGTCCTATGAATCCATCACCTTTCTTAAAAAAAATGTTCTTAATTGAAAGAGAGAAGAATTGCATGAATTTCAAATTTTATAACAGATTAATTTTTTTGATGTGGTGGCAATACTTTTGTTTTCTGAATGTATGCTTGAACAGTGCATATGTCTTTTGAATTTGTTGTTCATGTATGTTAAAATTGTTGGCTCTTGAAAGAATGATGAAAAAGGAGACATGTTACTGAGGATCTGAAAAATCATAAACATGATTCTTGAAGCAAGAAAAAGCAGAAAATAAAAAAAAGGGGTATATTCGAAAAAAAAAGAGAAAAAAAACGAAAAAAAAGGAGAAAGAGAAAAAGAAAGAAAAAGAAAGAAATAAAGTTGTTATCCAAGGCAAAAAGAGTGTGCTTAAGAACCCTGGACACCTCTAATTGGGGACTCTAGCAAAGCTGAGTCACAATCTGAAAAGGTTCACCCAATTATGTGTCTGTGGCATGTATGTATCCGGTGGTAATACTGGAAGACAGAGTGCTTTGGGCCACGGCCAAGACTCAATAAGTAGCTGTGTTCAAGAGTCATCATACTTAACTAGGAGAATCAATAACACTATCTGGATTCTGAGTTCCTAAAGAAGCCAATCATTCTGAATTTCAAAGGATAAAGTGAGATGCCAAAACTGTTCAGAGGCAAAAAGCTAAGAGCCCCGCTCATCTAATTAATACTGATCTTCATAGATGTTTTTGGAGTTCATTGCATATTCTCTTCTTTTTATCTTATTTGATTTTCAGTTGCTTGGGGACAAGCAACAATTTAAGTTTGGTGTTGTGATGAGCGGATAATTTGTACGCTTTTTGGCATTGTTTTTAGTATGTTTCTAGTATATTTTAGTTAGTTTTTAGTATATTTTTATTAGTTTTTAGTTAAAATTCACTTTTCTGGACTTTACTATGAGTTTGTGTGTTTTTCTGTGATTTCAGCTATTTTCTGGCTGAAATTGAGGGACCTGAGCAAAAATCTGATACAGAGACTGAAAAGGACTGTAGATACTGTTGGATTCTGACCTCCCTGCACTCGAAGTGAATTTTCTGGAGCTACATAAGCCCAATTGGTGCGCTCTCAACGGCGTTGGAAAGTAGACATCCTGGACTTTCCAGCAATATATAATAGTCGATACTTTGCCCAAGATTTGATGGCCCAAACCGGCGTTCCAAATCAGCTCAAAACTGCCCGGCGTTTAACGCCGGAACTGGCACAAGAATGGGAGTTAAACGCCCAAACTGGCACAAAAGCTGGCGTTTAACTCCAAGAAGAGTCTCTACACGAAAATGCTTCAATGCTCAGCCCAAGCACACACCAAGTGGGCCCGGAAGTGGATTTTTATGTCTTTTACTCATCTTTGTAATTCTTAAGCTACTAGTTCCCTATAAGTAGGACCTTTTACTATTGTATTTATATATCTTTTGATCATGTTTTTATGATTGAACCCTCTTTGGGAGGCTGGCCTCATGGCCATGCCTAGACCTTGTTCTTATGTATTTTCAACGGTGGAGTTTCTACACACCATAGATTAAGGTGTGGAGCTCTGCTGTACCTCGAGTATTAATGCAATTACTATTGTTCTTCTATTCAATTCAGCTTGTTCTTATTCCAAGATATTCATTCGTACCCAAGAATATGATGAATGTGATGATTATGTGACGCTCATCATCATTCTCACTTATGAACGCGTGACTGACAACCACTTCCGTTCTATAAGCAAACAAGGCTCTAATGTTTATCTCTTGGATTCTTTGACCGGAATCTTCGTGGTATAAGCTAGAATTGATGGCGGCATTCAAGAGAATCCGGAAGGTCTAAACCTTGTCTGTGGTATTCTGAGTAGGATTCAATGATTGAATGACTGTGACGAGCTTCAAACTCGCGATTGTGGGGCGTTAGTGACAGACGCAAAAGAATCACTGGATTCTATTCCGACATGATCGAGAACCGACAGCTGAATAGCCGTGCCGTGACAGGGTGCGTTGAACATTTTCACTGAGAGGACGGGACTGTAGCCATTGACAACGGTGATGCCCAACATACAGCTTGCCATGGAAAGGAGTAAGAAGGATTGGATGAAGACAGTAGGAAAGCAGAGAGACGGAAGGGACAAAGCATCTTCATACGCTTATCTGAAGTTCTCACCAATGAATTGTATAAGTATCTCTATCCTTATATTTATGTTTTATTCATATATCATCCATAACCATTTGAGTCTGCCTGACTGAGATTTACAAGGTGACCATAGCTTGCTTCATACCAACAATCTCCGTGGGATCGACCCTTACTCGCGTAAGGTTTATTACTTGGACGACCCAGTGCACTTGTTGGTTAGTTGTGCGAAGTTGTGATAAAGAGTTGAGATTGCAATTGAGCGTACCATGTTGATGGCGCCATTGATGATCACAATTTCGTGCACCAAAGGCAATAGGAAAGCAGAGATTCAGAAGGAACAACGCATCTCCATATGCTTATCTGAAATTCCCACGAATGAATTACATAAGTATCTCTATCTTTATTTTATGCTTATTTATCTTTTAAATTATTAAAACTCTATAACCATTTGAATCCGTCTGACTAAGATGTAAAATATGATCATAGCTTGCTTCAAGCCGACAATCTCCGTGGGATCGACCCTTATTCACGTAAGGTTTATTACTTGGATGACCCAGTGCACTTGCTGGTTAGTTGTGCGAAGTTGTGAAAAAGAGTTGAGATTACAATTGTGCGTACCAAGTTGTTGGCTCCATTGAGATCACAATTTCGTGCACCAAGTTTTTGGCACCGTAGCTGTGTATTGTTCGAGTTTGGACAATTGATGGTTCATCTTGTTGCTTAGATTAGGTAAATTTCTTCTTATTTCAACATCTATTTTGTTTTCAATTTCAAAAAAAAAAAATATTTTTGAAAAATCTTTCAAAATTTTTTCCTATTTTTCGTTTTTCCAAAATAATTTTCGAAAAATCCAAAAAAATTAGTAAAATCATAAAATCATAAATATTTGTGTTTCTTGTTTGAGTCTAGTGTCAATTTTTAAGTTTGGTGTCAATTGTATGTTTCTAAAATTTGTGCATTTTCCGAAAAAAATTCATGCATTGCATTCTTCATGATCTTCAAGTTGTTCTTGACAAGTCTTCTTGTTTGATCTTCATATTTTCTTGTTTTGTGTCTTTTGTAGTTTTTCATATCCATTTTTGAATTATTAGTGTCTAAACAAGAAAAAATTTGGTGCCTTGCATGTTTTTCTTTTCTTGAAAATTTTTCAAAAAAATAAGTCTTGATGTTCATCTTGATTTTCAAAGTGTTCTTGGTGTTCATCTTGACATTCATAGTATTCTTGCATGCATCATTTGCTTTAATCCAAAATTTTTATGTGTTGAGTCATTTTGTGGTTTTTCTCTCTCCTCATTAAAAATTCAAAAATAAAAAAATATATTTTCCTTATTTTGCTCATAATTTTCGAAATCTTTGGATTGACTTAGTCAAAATTTTTTAAAATAAGTTGTTTCTTGTTAGTCAAGTCAAGATTTCAATTTCAAAAATTTATCTTTTCAAAATCTTTTTCAAAATCAAATCTTTTCTTTTTCTTTTTATTATTTTCAAAAATTCTTTAAAATTAATTTTCAAAAATCTTTTTCTTAATTTTATCTTTTATTTTCGAAAACTCTACTAACAACTAATGTGATTGATTCAAAAATTTGAAGTTTGTTACTTTCTTGTTAAGAAAAGTTCAATCTTTAAATTCTAGAATCATATCTTTTAGTTTCTTCTTAGTCAAGTAATCAATTTTAATTTTAAAAATGATATCTTTTTAATTTTCTTTTCAAATCTTTTTCAAAATAAATTTGAATCATATCTTTTTAATCATATCTTTTTAATCAAATCTTTTTCAATCATATCTTTTTCCTCAAAATCAATTTCAAAATTTTTTCTAACTTCTTATCTTTTCAAAATTGATTTTCAAATCTTTTTCAACTAACTAATTAACTTTTTGTTTGTTTTACTAATTCTTATCTTTTTCAAAACCACCTAACTACTTTTCTCTCTATAATTTTCAAAAATCACATTCCTCTTTTTCAAAAATATTTTTATTTAACTAATTGTTTTAACTTTTAATTTCATTCTCTTTCTTAATTTTCAAATTCTAACTAATAATTAAAATAAAAACAAAAATTTTTTTCTTCTCTTTCCTTCTAATTTTCGAATTTCCCTCTCTCTCTCTTTCTATTTATTTTATTTATTTACTAACACTTCTCTTCTCAAAATTCGAACCCCTCCCTTCTATGTGTTTGAATTTTTCTTCTTCTTCCTTCATTCTTATTCTTCTACTCACATAAAGGAATCTCTATACTGTGACATAGAAGATTCTTCTTCTTTTCTGTCCTCTTCTTTTTCATATGAGCAAGAGCAAGGACAAGGACATTCTTGTTGAAGCAGATCCTGAACCTGAAAGGACTCTGAAGAAGAAGCTAAGAGAAACTAAAGCACAACAATCCAGAGAAAACCATACAGAGAATCTCGAAAAAGAAGTAATGGCCGAACCCAACAATAATGCAAGGAAGATGCTTGGTGACTTTACTGCACCAAATTCCAACTTCCATGGAAGAAACATCTCAATCCCTGCCATTGGAGCAAACAACTTTGAGCTAAAGCCTCAATTAGTTTCTCTGATGCAACAGAATTGCAAGTTTCATGGGCTTCCATCAGAAGATTCTTTTCAGTTCTTAACAAAATTCTTGCAGATCTGTGATACTGTTAAGACCAATGGAGTTGATCCCGAGGTCTATAAGCTTATGCTTTTCCCTTTTGCTGTAAGAGACAAAGCTAGAGTATGGTTGGACTCTCAACCTAAAGATAGCCTGAACTCTTGGGATAAGCTGGTCACGGCTTTCTTAGCCAAGTTCTTTCTTCCTCAAAAGCTGAGCAAGCTTAGAGTGGATGTTCACACCTTCGGGCAGAAAGAAGGTGAATCCCTCTATGAAGCTTGGGAAAGATACAAGCAACTGACGAAAAAGTGTCATTCTGACATGCTCTCAGAATGGACCATCCTGGATATATTCTATGATGGTCTATCTGAATTGTCTAAGATGTCATTGGACCATTCTGCAGGTGGATCTATTCACCTGAAGAAAACGCCTGCAGAAGCTCAGGAACTCATTGACATGGTTGCAAATAACCAGTTCATGTACACCTCTAAAAGGAATCCTGTGAGTAATGGGATGCCTCAGAGGAAGGGAGTTCTTGAAATTGATGCTCTGAATGCCATATTGGCTCAGAACAAAATGTTGAATCAGTAAGTCAATATGATTTCTCAGAGTTTGAATGGATTGCTAAATGCATCCAACAGTACTAAAGAAGCATCTTCTGAAGAAGAAGCTTATGATCCTGAGAATCCTGCAATGGCAGAGGTGAATTACATGGGTGAAGCCGATGGAAATACCTATAATCCCTCATGGAGAAATCATCCAAATTTCTCATGGAAAGATCAACAAAAGCCTCAACAAGGCTTTAATAATGGTGGAAGAAACAAGTTTAGCAATAGCAAGCCTTTTCCATCATCCTCTCAGCAACAGATAGAGAATTCTGAGCAGATCCCCTCTAGTTTAGCAAACATAGTCTCTGATCTATCTAAGGCCACTCTAAGTTTCATGAATAAAATAAGGTCCTCATTAGAAATTTGGAGGCACAAGTGGGGCAGCTGAGTAAAAGTCACTGAAACTCCTCCTAGTACTCTCCCAAGCAATACAGAAGAGAATCCAAAAAGAGATTGCAAGGCCATAACCTTACTTGGTGTGGCTGAACCTAGAGAGGAGGAGGAGGACGTGAATCCCAGTGAGGAAGACCTCATGGGACGTCCTCTGGACAAAAGGGAGTTCCCAATTGAGGAACCCAAGGAATCTGAGGCTCATCTAGAGACCATAGAGTTTCCATTGAACCTACTTCTGTTATTCATGAGCTTTAATGACTATTCCTTCTCTGAAGAGGATGAAGATATTTCTGAAGAGCAAGTTGCTAAGTACCTTGGAGCAATCATGAAGCTGAATGCCAAGTTATTTGGTAATGAGACTTGGGTGGATGAACCCCCCTTGCTCACCAATAAACTGAATGACTTGGTTAGGCAGACATTACCTCAAAAGAAATAGGATCTTGGTAAATTCTTAATTCCCTGTACCATAGGCACCATGACCTTTGAGAAGGCTCTGTGTGACCTGGGGTCAGGCATAAACTTAATGCCACTCTCTGTAATGGAAAAACTGGGAATCTTTGAGGTACGAGCTGCCAAATTCTCATTAGAGATGGCAGACAAATCCATGAAAAATGCTTATGGATAGGTAGAGGATGTGCTAGTAAAGGTCAAAGGCCTTTACATCCCTGCAGATTTCATAATCCTAGACACTGGGAAGGATGAGGATGAATCCATCATCCTTGGAAGACCCTTCCTAGCCACAGCAAAAGTTGTGATTGATGTAGACAGGGGAGAGTTGATCCTTCAATTGAATGAGGACTACCTTGTGTTTAAAACTCAAGGATCTCCCTCTGTAACCATGGAGAGGAAGCAAGAAAAGCTTCTCTCAATTCAGAGTGAAATAAAGCCCCCACAGTCAAACTCTAAGTTTGGTGTTGGGAGGCCACAACCAAACTCTAAGTTTGGCGTTGAACCCCCATATTCAAACTATAAGTTTGGTGTTGGGAGGTCCCAACAATGCTCTGAACATCTGTGACGCTCCATGAGAGCTCACTGTCAAGCTATTGACATTAAAGAAGCGCTTATTAGGAGGCAACCTAATTTTTATTTATCTATGTTATTTCTTTTTTTTTAAGGTTGATGATCATGTGGAGTAACAAAAACTACTGCAAAATTATAGAAAAATCAAAAACAACATTAAAAACAGCACACCCTGGAGGAAAAACTTACTGGCGTTTATACGCCAGTAAGGGTAGCAGAATGGGCGTTTAACGCCCAGTCTGGCACCATTCTTGGCGTTAAACGCCAGAAAGAAGCACCAGACTGGCGTTAAATGCCAGAAAGAAGCACCAGACTGGCGTTAAACGCCAGAAAGAAGCAACAAGCTAGCGTTAAATGCCAGAAACAGGTTGCAGCCTGGCATTTAATACCAGGAAAGGAATAAAAGCTAGCGTTTCACGCTAGAAACAAGCATCAGTCTGGCGTTAAATGCCAGGATTGCACACTAAAGGCATTTACACGTCTAATTGGAGCAGGGATGAGAAATCCTTGACTCCTCAGGATTTGTGAACCCCACAGGATCTCCACCTACCCTACCTCTTTCTTTCTTCCTCACACATCTCTATAAACACTCTACCCAAAACACCACTCACCAATCAAATTCTATTCTCTTTCCTATATTCTCGTCACCAATCATCTCTCCCCCTCTTCCCCAAAAACCCCACCTACCTCACTTTTAAATTCAAACATTTTTCCCTCCCAAACCCACCCAAGTCTATTCGGCCACTCTCCCTCTCTTCCCCTATAAATACACCTCTTCACTCCCTCATTTTCACACATGTTATACAGTTTTCCCCTACTTGGCCAAACCACTTAACCCCCTCCATCTTCTCCATCTCTTCTTTTTCTCCGCCCTTCTTTCTTCCTTTGATCGAGGACGAGCAAACATTTTAAGTTTGGTGCGGTAAAAAGCGTTGCTTTTTATTTTTCCATAACCATTTATGGTACCTAAGGCCGGAGAAACCTCTAGAAAGAGGAAAGGGAAGACAAAAGCTTCCACCTCCGAGTCATGGGAGATGGAGAGATTCATCTCAAAGGTCCATCAAGACCACTTCTATGAAGTTGTGGCCAAGAAGAAGATGATCCCTGAGGTCCCTTTCATGCTCAAGAAAAATGAGTATCCGGAGATCTGACATGAGATCCAAAGAAGAGGTTGGGAAGTTCTTACCAACCCCTCAGGTTCAAGAGTTCTATGCCAATGCATGGATCCCTAGGAACCATGATCAAAGTATGAACCCGAATCCAAAGAATTGGCTTACAATGGTTCGGAGGAAATACTTAAATTTCAGTCTGGAAAATGTAAGGTTGGCATTCCACTTGCCAATGATGCAAGAAAACGCACGCCCCTACACTAGAAGGGTCAACTTTGATCAAAGGTTGGACCAAGTCCTCATGGACATATGTGTGGAAGGAGCTCAATGGAAAAGAGACTCAAGATGCAATCCGGTTCAATTGAGAAGAC
The DNA here is from genome assembly GCF_014773155.1 of Arachis stenosperma. NCBI lineage: Eukaryota > Viridiplantae > Streptophyta > Magnoliopsida > Fabales > Fabaceae > Arachis > Arachis stenosperma. The sequence goes on along the minus strand of NC_080381.1, from coordinate 92,711,041 downwards.
CAGACCTTAAGCCTGTGGCTAGAGGATGGTTGGAGTTCATCCAACGCTCCATCATTCCTACTAGCAACCGATCTGAAGTGACTGTGATCAGGCTATCATGATCTTGGGGAGGAAGTGGAAGTTTATAAGATCATACCTCTAGAACTCTACAAGGTGGCTGACAAGTCATCCACATTGGCAAGGTTAGCCTTTTCTCATCTCAGTTGTCACCTATGCAACTTGGCTGGGATAGATATAGAAGGAGACATCCTCGTTGCAGAGGACAAGCCCATCATTAAGAAAAGGATGGAGCAAATAAGGGGGCCCACTCATGGACCTCAACAAGAGCATGAGGAATTCCCTCATCAAGAAATCCCTGAGATGCCTCAAGGAATGCATTTTCCTCCACACAACTATTGGGAGCAACTCAACACCTCTTTGAAAGGCTTGAGTTACAACATGGACCAACTAAGGGTGGGGCACCAAGAGCACTCCATCATTCTCCATGAAATTAGAGAAGATCAAAGAGCTATGAGGGAGGAGCAACAAAGGCAAGGAAGAGACATAGAGGAGCTCAAGAGCGCCATTGGTTCTTCAAGAGGAAGACGCCACCTTCACTAAGGTGGACTCATTCCTTAATCTCTTTGTCTATTTATTTTTCTGTTTTCAGTTTTGAGCTTTATGTGTTATCCATGTTTGTGTCTTTATTACATGATCATTAGTGTCTAGTGTCTATGCCTTAAAGCTATGAATAATTCCATGAATCCTTCACCTCTCTTAGATAAAAGTATGCCTAATTACAAAAGAACAAGAAGTACTTGAATTTCAAATTTTATCTTGAAATTAGTTTAATTATTTTGATGTGGTGGCAATACTTTTTGTTTTCTGAATGAATGCTTGAATAGTGCATATTTTTTATCTTGTTGTTTGTGAATGTTAAAATTGTTGACTCTTGAAATAATGATGAACAAAGAGAAATGTTATTGATAATCTGAAAAATCATGAAATTGATTCTGGAAGCAAGAAAAAGAAGTGAAAAAAAAGAGAAAAAAATGGCAAAAAAAAGAAAGAAAAAGAAAAAGCAAAACAGAAAAAGCCAATAGCCCTTTAAACCAAAAGGCAAGGGTAAAAAGGATCCAAGGCTTTGAGCATTAATGGATAGGAGGGCCTAAGGAAATAAAATCCAAGCCTAAGCGGCTAAATCAAGTTGTCCCTAACCATGTGCTTGTGGCATGAAGGTCCAAGTGAAAAGCTTGAGACTGAGTGGTTAAAGTCGTGATCCAAAGCAAAAAGAGTGTGCTTAAGAACTCTGGACACCTCTAACTGGGGACTTTAGCAAAGCTGAGTCACAATCTGAAAAGGTTCACCCAGTTATGTGTCTGTGGCATTTATGTATCCAGTGGTAATACTGAAAAACAAAGTGCTTAAGGTCACGGCCAAGACTTATAAAGTAGTTGTGTTCAAGAATCAACATACTGAACTAGGAGAATCAATAACACTATCTAAAATTCTGAGTTCCTATAGATGCCAATCATTCTGAATTTCAAAGGATAAAATGAGATGCCAAAACTGTTCAGAAGCAAAAAGCTACAAGCCCCGCTCATCTAATTAAAACTAAGTTTCATTGATACTGTGGGATTCATTGTATATTCTCTTCTTTTTATCCTATTTTATTTTCAGTTGCTTGGGAAAAAGCAACAATTTAAGTTTGGTGTTGTGATGAGCAGATAATTTATACGCTTTTTGGCATTATTTTTATATAGTTTTTAGTAGGATCTAGCTAATTTTTAGTATATTTTTATTAGTTTTTAAGCAAAATTCACATTTCTGGACTTTACTATGAATTTGTGTGTTTTTCTGTGATTTCAAGTATTTTCTGGCTGAAATTGAGGGACCTGAGCAAAAATCTGATTCAAAAGGCTGAAAAGGACTGCTGATGTTGTTGGATTCTGACCTCCCTGCACTCGAATTGGAATTTTTGCAGCTACAGAAACCCACATGGTGCACTCTCAATTGCGTTGGAAAGTAGACATCCAGGGCTTTCCAGCAATATATAATAATCCATACTTTGCCTAAGTTTAGCGACGCAAACTGGCGTTCAACGTCAGCTTTCTGCCTTATTCTGGCTTGAAACGCCAGAAACAAGTTGCAAGCTAGAGTCAAATGCCAGAAACAAGTTACAAACTGACGTTTAAGCCCAAAGAAGGCCTCTACATGTGAAAGCTTCAATGCTTAGCCCAAGCACACACCAAGTGGGCCCGGAAGTGGATTTCTGCATCATTTACTTATTTCTGTAACCCTAGTAACTAGTTTAGTATAAATAGAACTTTTTACTATTATACTAGGGAGCTTTTGGAACACCTTTGGACCATTGTTCACATTTTAGGAGGTTGGCCATTCGGCCATGCATTCCCTATTTTCACTTATGTATTTTCAATGGTGGAGTTTCTACACACCATAGATTAAGGTGTGGAGCTCTGCTGTTCCTCGAGTATGAATGCAAAGTACTATTGTTCTTCTATTCAATTCATGCTTATTTTTATTCTAAGATATTCATTCCCACACAAGAACATGATGAATGTGATGATTATGTGACACTCATCACCATTCTCACTTATGAACGCGTGATTGACAACTACTTCCGTTCTACATGGAAACAAGCTTGAATGTATATCTCTTGGGTTTCTAATCAACGATTCACATCGACTCCCCTCTGACAATGAGGCATCTAAATCCGAGATTAGAGTCTTCGTGGTATAGGCTAGAATCCATTGGCAGCATTCTTGAGATCCGGAAAGTCTAAACCTTGTCTGTGGTATTCCGAGTAGGATCTGGGATGGGATGACTGTGACGAGCTTCAAACTCGCGACTGTAGGGCATGGGGATAGACGCAAAAGAATAGTAAATCCTATTCCTACACGATCGAGAACCAACAGCTGATTAGCCATACGATATCTGTGCATGGTATTTTTCATCCGAGACGAGAAATCTGACAGTTGACTAGCCGTACAGAAACCGTAGAGGACCATTTTCACTGAGAGGACGGGAAGTAGCCATTGACAACAGTGACACCTAACATACAGCTTGCCATATAAAAGTGTATGAAGGATTGGATGAAGGCAATAGGAAAGCAGAGATTCAGAAGGAACAACGCATCTCCATACGCTTATCTGAAATTCCCACCAATGAATTACGTAAGTATCTCTATCTTTATTTTATGCTTATTTATCTTTTAAATTATTAAAACTCTATAACCATTTGAATCCGCCTGACTGAGATTTACAAGATGATCATAGCTTGCTTCAAGCCGACAATCTCCGTGGGATCGACCCTTACTCACGTAAGGTTTATTACTTGGACGACCCAGTGCACTTGCTGGTTAGTTGTGCAAAGTTGTGAAAAAGAGTTGAGATTACAATTGTGCGTACCAAGTTGTTGGCGCCATTGAGATCACAATTTCGTGCACCAATAGCCTTGCACTCTTCCCTTGGATTAGGCACCATTTCACTAGGAAGAGTATTAGAGAGTATTAGGAGGCTCTCTCAGGTGCTTGCTTACTCAATTGACCCACTTGAATCTTCAAGCTTCTGAGTGAAGCTCTGGTTTCCTGTATAAAACTATGAATATTTTTGCAGAGTTCTGCAATAATAGACTCCAAGTGAGATGATTTTTGAGGCTGAGAAGGTGCTTGTTGTAGTTGAAAAGGCTGAAACTGGCTATTGTTGAAGTTGTTCTGATTGAAAGTGCCCTGAGAATTGTTGCCAAAATTCTGTTGTCTTTGAGGTTGATTTCTCAACCCAAAGTCAGGGTGATTGCTCCACCCTGGATTATAGGTCTTAGAGAACAGATCATTGTTGGGGGGTCTAGAGGGGGAAAAAGCTTGGTTAAGAATCTATTAACCAATTTATCCCAAGTATCCAAGCTCTCCTTGGACTGTGTATCAAGCCACTGTTTGGCTCTGTCCCATATAACAAACAAAAAGAGAAGCAACCTATAGACATCTGGATTTGTTTTCACTATGTCACAGATTTGCAAAAAATTAGAGATAAACAAGTTTGGTCTTCCTGCTGGAGTCCACGAAACTGGCAATTCTATTTCTACAAAGAGATAAGTTGAGACTTCAACTCAAAATTATTAGCATCTATAGGAGGTACAACAATGCTATTGCCATAGAAATTGGAGGTAGGAGTAGTATATGAGCCCAATATCCTTCTTGGTTGCTGGTGCACGAAATCACAATCACACTTTTGTAATTTCACACAACTAACCAGCAAGTGCACTGGGTCGTCCAAGTAATACCTTAAGTGAGTAAGGGTCGATCCCACGGAGATTGTCAGCTTGAAGCAAGCTATGGTTATCTTGTAACTCTTAGTCAGGATATCAATAATTCTCAGTTTTAATTGTAAAAAGTAAAAGAACATGAAATAAATACTTGTTTTGTAGTAATGGAGAAAAGGTTGAGGTTTTGGAGATGCTCTATCTTCTGAATCTCTGCTTTCCTACTGTCTTCTTCTTCATGCACGCAAGGCTCCTTCCATGGCAAGCTGTATCTTGGGTTTCACCATTGTCAATGGCTACCTCCCGTCCTCTCAGTGAAAATGTTCAACGCACGCTGTCACCGCATGGCTAATCATCTGTCGGTTCTCGATCATGATGGAATAGGATCCATTGATCCTTTTGCGTCTGTCACTACGCCCAACACTCGCATGTTTGAAGCTCGTCACAGCCATTCAATCCCTGAATCCTACTCAGAATACCACAGACAAGGTTTAGACTTTCCGGGTTCTCAAGAATGGCCGCTAATAGATTCTAGCTTATACCACGAAGATTCTGATTAAGGAATCCAAGAGACACACACTCAATCGAAGGTAGAATAGAGGTGGTTGTCAGGCACACGTTCATAGGTGAGAATGGTGATGAGTGTCACAGATCATCACATTCATCTGGTTGAAGAACAAGTGGTATCTTAGAATAGAAGCAAGTGTGATTGAATGAAAAACAGTAGTAATTGCATTAATCCATCAAGACACAGCAGAGCTCCTCACCCCCAACCATGGGGTTTAGAGACTCATGCTGTGGAAGATACAATATGAAACGTGTAATGTGTCATGACATGAAGATACAATAGCAAAAAGTCCTATTTATAGTGAACTAGTGACCTAGGGTTTACAAGAATGAGTAAATGACGTAAAAATCTACTTCCGGGGTCCACTTGGTGTGTGCTTGGGATGAGCATTGAAGCTTTCATGTGTAGAGACTTTTATTGGAGTTAAACGCCAGCTTTTGTGCCAGTTTGGGCGTTTAACTCCAACTTTTGTGCCAGTTCCGGTGTTAAACGCCGGGAATTCTGAAGCTGATTTGGAACGCCGGTTTGGGCCATCAATTATTAAGCAAAGTATGGACTATTATTTATTGCTGGAAAGCCCAGGATGTCTACTTTTTAACGCAATTGAAAGCGTGCCAATTGGGCTTCTGTAGCTCCAGAAAATCCACTTTGAGTGCAGGGAGGTCAGAATCCAACAGCATCTGCAGTCCTTTTTCAGCTTCTGAATCAGATTTTTGCTCAGGTCCCTCAATTTCAGCCAGAAAATATCTGAAATCACAGAAAAATACACAAACTCATAGTAAAGTCCAAAAATGTAATTTTTAATTAAAAACTAATAAAAACTTAATAAAAACTAACTAAAACATACTAAAAATATACTAAAAACAATGCCAAAAAGTGTATAAATTATCCGCTCATCACAACACCAAACTTAAATTGTTGCTTGTCCCCAAGTAACTGAAAATTAAACAGGATAAAAAGAAGAGAATATACTATAAATTCCAAATTATCAATGAAACTTAGCACCAATTAGATGAGCGGGACTAGTAGCTTTTTGCCTCTGAACAGTTTTGGCATCTCACTTTATCATTTGAAGTTTAGAATGACTGGCATCCATAGGAACTCAGAATTCAGATAGTGTTATTGATTCTCCTAGTATAGTATGTTGATTCTTGAATACAGCTACTTTATGAGTCTTGGCCGTGGCCCAAAGCACTCTGTTTTTCAGTATTACCACCAGATACATACATGCCACTGACACATAACTGGGTGAACCTTTTCAGATTGTGACTCAGCTTTGCTAGAGTCCCCAATTAGAGGTGTCCAGGGTTCTTAAGCACACTCCTTTTGCTTTAGATCACGACTTTAACCGCTCAGTCTCAAGTTTTCACTTGACACCTTCACGCCACAAGCACATGGTTAGGGATAGCTTGGTTTAGCCGCTTAGGCCAGGGTATTATTCTTGTAGGCCCTCCTATCCACTGATACTCAAAGCCTTGGATCCTTTTTAATTTTACCCTTGCCTTTTGGTTTAAAGGGCTATTGGCTTTTTCTGCTTGCTTTTTCTTTTTTTTGTCTTTTTTTTCTTTCTTTTTTTTGTATTCACTGCTTTTTCTTGCTTCAAGAATCAATTTGATGATTTTTCAGATTCTCAATAACATTTCTCCTTTTCTATCATTCTTTCAAGAGCCAACAATTTTAACATTCTTAAAACAACAAATTCAAAAGACATATGCACTGTTCAAGCTTTCATTCAGAAAACAAAAAGTATTGTCACCACATCAAACTAATTCAACTAGTTTCAAAGATGAATTCGAAATCATTTACTTCTTGTTCTTTTGTGATTAAAAACATTTTTCATCTAAGAAAGGTGATGGATTCGTAGGACATTTATAACTTTAAGGCATAGACACTAAGACACTAATGATCATGTAATAAAGACACAAACATAGATAAACATAAAGCATAAAAATTTGAAAAACAGAAAATAAAGAACAAGAAAATTAAAGAACGGGTCCACCTTAGTGATGGTGGCTTGTTCTTCCTCTTGAAGATCTTATGGAGTGCTTTTGAGCTCGTCTATGTCTCTTCCTTGTCTTTGTTGCTCTTCCCTCATAGCTTTTTGATCTTTTCTAATCTCATGGTGGATGATGGAATGCTCTTGGTGCTCCATGCTTAGTTGTCCCATGTTAGAGCTTAATTTTCCAAGGGAGGTGTTGATTTGCTCCCAATAGATTTGTGGAGGGAAGTGCATCCCTTGAGGCATCTCAGGGATTTCATGATGAGGAATTTGCTCAAGCTCTTGTTTGCTCCATCCTTTTCTTAGTGATGAGATTTTGAGATGAATCTCTCCATCTCCCAGACTCAGAGGTGGAAGCTTTTGCCTTCCCTTTCCTCTTTCTAGAGGTTTCTCTGGCCTTAAGTGTCATACATGGTTATGGAAAAACAAAAAGCAATGCTTTTACCACACCAAACTTAGAAGGTTTGCTCGTCCTCGAGCAAAAGAAGAGAAGAAGGAGTAGGAGAAGAAGAAAATAGATGAGATGGAGAGGTGTGAGTGGTTCGGCCAAGGGGAGTTTTAGGTGGTTATGATGTGGGAAAAGGAAGGAGTGATGGTTTGAATTTGAGTGGGTGGGTGTAGGTGGTTTGTATGATGGTTTTGGAGGGGTACTGGAGGTGATTGGGTGAGGTTATTTTGGGGAAGAGTGTTATGGAAGGGTGTGAAGAGGAGAGAAGAAGAGGTGAGGTAGGTGGGATCCTGTGGGGTCCACAGATCATGAGGTGTCAAGGATTTCTCATCCCTGCACCATGTGGCGTGCAAAACGCCCCTTGCTGCCAATCCTGGCATTAAACGCCAGGCTGCTGCCCATTTCTGGCGTTTAACGCCAGCTTCTTGTCCTTTTCTGGCGTTAAACGCCAGTCTGGTGCCCATTTCTGGCGTTAAACGCCCAGAATGGTGCCAGACCAGGCGTTTAATGCCTATTTTGCTATCCTTACTAGCGTTTAAACGCCAGCAAGTTTCTCCTCCAGGGTGTGCTATTTTTCATTCTGTTTTTGCTTTTTCAATTGTTTTTGTGACTTCACATGATCATCAACCTACAGAAAACATGAAATAACAATGAAAAATAAGTAGATAAAATTGGGTTGCCTCCCAACAAACGCTTCTTTAATGTCAGTAGCTTGACAGTGGGCTCTCATGGAGCCTCACAGATACTCAAAGCATGATTGGGGCCTTTCAACGCCAAACTTAGAGTTTGGTTGTGGCCTCTCAACACCAAACTTGGAGTTTGGTTGTGGCCTCCCAACACCAAACTTAGAGTTTGAATGTGGGGGTTTTGTTTGACTCTGTATTGAGAGAAGCTTTTCATGCTTTCTTTCCATGGTGGTAGAAGGAGAACCTTGAGTCTTATAGTTTACGATGTCTGCAAGCCACGGAGCTTCCTGAATAACAAATAATTGCTCATCCGAAAAGGTTTTAGTGATCTAAGTAGGAGGGAGGGATGCTCCTGCTACTGGTTCTATCCGGGACAGGTGATCAACTACTTGATTCTCTGTCCCCTTTCTGTCTCTTATTTCTATATCAAACTCTTGCAGAAGCAACACCCATCTTATGAGCCTGGGTTTTGAATCCTGCTTTGTGAGTAAATATTTAAGAGCAGCATGGTCAGTGTACACAATCACTTTTGATCCTACTAAATAAGATTTGAACTTGTCAATGGCATAAACCACTGCAAATAACTCCTTTTCTATGGTTGTGTAGTTCTTCTGTGCATCATTTAGAATACGGCTGCCATAATAAATGACATGTAGTTGCTTGTTGTGCCTCTGTCCCAATACTGCACCAATGGCATGGTCACTGGCATCACACATTAGTTCGAATGGCAGTGTCCAGTCTGGTGCAGAGATAACTGGTGCTGTGACCAGCTTAGCTTTCAGAAGGTCAAACGCCTGCAGACACTCCTTATCAAAGATAAATGGCGTGTCTGCAGCTAGCAGATTACTCAGAGGTTTTGCAATTTTTGAAAAATCCTTTATAAACCTTCTGTAGAATCCTGCATGCCCTAGAAAGCTTCTGATTGCCTTAACATTGGTAGGTGGTGGTAATTTTTCAATTACTTCAACTTTAGCTTGATCCACCTCTATTCCCTTGTTTGAAATTTTATGCCCAAGGACAATCCCTTCAGTCACCATAAAGTGACATTTTTCCCAGTTTAAAACTAGGTTGGTCTCTTGGCATCTTTTCAGAACAAGTGCTAGATGGTTTAGGCAGGAGCTGAATGAGTCTCCAAATACTGAAAAGTCATCCATGAAGACTTCCAGAAATTTCTCTACCATATCTGAGAAGATAGAGAGCATGCACTTCTGAAAGGTTGTAGGTGCATTACACAGACCAAAAGGCATCCTTCTGTAGGCAAACACTCCAGAAGGACATGTGAATACTGTTTTCTCTTGGTCCTGAGGATCTACTGCAATTTGGTTGTAACCTGAATAGTCATCCAAAAAGCAATAATATTCATGACCTGCTAGTTTCTCTAGCATCTGGTCTATGAATGGTAAAGAAAAATGATCCTTCCTGGTGGCTGTATTGAGCCTTCTGTAGTCAATACACATACACCACCCTGTAACTGTTCTTGTAGGAACCAGTTCATTCTTTTCATTATGAACCACTGTCATGCCTCCCTTCTTGGGGACAACGTGGACAGGGCTCACCCAGGGGCTATCAGAAATAGGATAAATAATCCCAACCTCTAGTAACTTAGTGACCTCTTTTTGCACCACCTCTTTCATGGCTGGATTTAGCCGCCTCTGTGGTTGAACCACTGGCTTAGCATCTTCCTCCAATAGGATCTTGTGCATGCATCTTGCTGGGCTAATGCCCTTAAGATCACCTATGGACCACCCAAGAGCTGTCTTGTGTGTCCTTAGCACTTCAATTAGTGCTTTCTCTTCCTGTGGATTTAAAGCAGAGCTTATGATCACTGGAAAAGTGTCACCCTCTCCCAGAAATGCATATTTCAGGGATGGTGGTAGTGGTTTGAGCTCGGGTTTAGGAGGCTTATTCTCTTCCTGAGGGATTTTTAGAGGTTCTTTTATTTCCTCTGATTCCTCAGGCTGAACATCTTTAAAGATGTCCTCTAGTTCTGATTCGAGACTTTCAGTCATATTGACCTCCTCCACCAAAGAGTCAATGATATCAGCGCTCATGCAGTCATTTGGGGTGTTTGGATGCTGCATAGCTTTGACAACATTCAACTTAAACTCATCCTCGTTGACTCTCAGGGTCAATTCCCCTTTTTGGACGTCAATGAGGGTTCGTCCAGTTGCTAGGAAAGGTCTTCCTAGAATGAGAGTTGCACTCTTGTGCTCCTCCATTTCCAGCACTACAAAGTCAGTGGGAAAGGTAAATGGCCCAACCTTGACAATCATGTCCTCAATTACGCCTGATGGATATTTAATGGAGCCATCAGCAAGTTGGAGGCATATTCGGGTTGGTTTGACTTCTTCAGCCAAGCCAAGCTTTCTGATAGTGGATGCAGGTATTAGGTTGATACTTGCCCCAAGATCACATAGAGCTTTCTTGGTACAAGTACCCTCTAATGTGCATGGTATCATAAAGCTTCCAGGATCTTTAAGCTTCTCTGGTAAGCTCTTTAAAATGACTGCACTGCATTCTTCAGTGAGAAAAACTTTTTCAGTTTCTCTCCAATCCTTCTTATGACTTAAGATCTCTTTCATGAACTTAGCATAAGAGGGTATTTGCTCAAGTACCTCTGCAAACGGAATCTTTATTTCAAGAGTCCTGAGATAGTCTGTAAAGCGGGCAAATTGTTTGTCTTGTTTCGCTTGGCGGAGTTTCTGAGGATAAGGCATCTTGGCTTTATACTTTTCAACCTTAGTTGCTGCAGGTTTATTTCCTACAGAAGTGGTTGGAGAAGCCTGCTTAAGGGGGTTGTTATCAGTACTTGCAAGTGTCTGACCCCTTTGTGGCGTTTGAACGCCAGGATTGGGTGCTTTTTGGGCGTTTAACGCCAGATTGCAACCCTTTTCTGGCGTTTGAACGCCAGAATTGGCTACCCATTGGGCGTTTAACGCCACTTTCTTACCCTTTTCTGGCGTTTGAATGCCAGAATCATTCCTCTCTGGGCTCTTACTGTCCTCAGAGGAATTTCGGGTAGTTGGTTGGTCATCCTCTGTCAGTTGTTCCTTTCTTAGCTTTCTGCTGCTTTGAGTTGATACATTCAATGTCTTCCCACTCCTTAATTTAACAGCTTGGCATTCTTCTGTTATCTGTTTAGATAGTTGTTGTCTTGTCTGATTCAATTGTGTTTCCGTATTCTTGTTAGCATTTTTAGTGTCTTGGAGCATCTCTTTAAATTCTGCTAATTGTTTTGTCATAAGGAGTAATTGTTGATTAAGCTCAATAATCTGTTCTTGAGGATTAGGATCAGTAATTACTGCCCTGACCTCTTCCTTTATGTAGGACTCACTGCTAGAGTACAAATGTTGATTTCTAGCAATAGTATCTATGAGTTCTTGAGCCTCTTCAATCGTCTTTCTCATGTGTATAGATCCACCAGCTAAGTGGTCTAAAGACATCTGAGCTTTTTCTATAAGCCCATAGTAGAAGATGTCTAACTGTACCCACTCTGAAAACATTTCAGAGGGGCATTTTCTTAGCATACCTCTGTACCTCTCCCAGGTATCATAAAGGGATTCATTATCCTCTTGTTTAAAGCCTTGGATGTCCAGCCTCAGCTGTGTCATCCATTTTGGAGGGTAAAATTGATTCAGAAATTTGTCTGATAACTGTCTCCATGTTTTTATGCTTGCTGTGGGTTGGTTATTTAACCACCTCTTAGCTTGATCTTTTACAGCAAATAGAAATAGTAATAATTTGTAGACATCATGATCCACTTCTTTATCACGTACTATGTCAGCAATTTGTAAGAACTGTGCCAGAAACTCAGTAGGTTCTTCCTGTGGAAGACCAGAATACTGACAATTTTGCTGCACTATGATAATGAGTTGAGGATTTAGCTCAAAACTGCTTGCTTTGATGGGAGGTATACAGATGCTACTCCCATATGCAGCTGTAATGGGGTTAGCATATGACCCCAGAGTCTTTCTGGACTGCTCAATTCCACTTAGGTCCATGATGGAGAAAGGAAGATGATGTGGATTGCAAGTAAATTATATTTTTATTTTTTATTTTTTTATTTTATTTAATTAAAAGTGACTGAAAATAATAAAATAAAATAAATGAAAAATAAAATAAAATTTCGAAAATTAAAAGAAAATAAAATCAAAGCAAATTAAAAACTAAATCAATTAATTAATTAAAAAGATTTTGGAATTAGCAATTAAAAAGATATGATTGAAAATTATTTTGAAAAAGATATGATTGAGAAGATATGGTTGCAATTAAAAAAAAGATATGATTGAAGAAATTAAAAAGATTTAATTTTTGAAAAAGATTTGAAAAGATCAATTTTTGAAATTAGAATTTTGATTTGACTAAAAAAAAGATATGATTGAAAATCTTTGACTAATTTAATGCAAAATTTTGAAAATTATGAGTAAAATAAGGAAAGGATATTTTTTTTATTTTTAAATTTTAATGAGGAAAGAGAAAAACAACAAAACGACACTAAACTTAGAAATTTTAGATCAAAACAAAGAGAACAAACAAGAAAACTTTGAATGTCAAGATGAACACCAAAAACACTTTGAAGATCAAGATGAACACCAAAAACAAATTTTTAGAAAATCAAACACAAATTTTTGAAAATTTAAAGGAAAACACAAAGAATACACCAAACTTAGAATTTTTAAAGATCAAGAAACAACTAAGACTATGCAAATTTGAAAAATTAAAAGAAAGTAAAAGCATGCAATTAACACCAAACTTAAAATATGAAACTAAACTCAAATAAAAGACTCTAAACCAACAAAAATAAAATATTCCTAATCTAAGCAACAAGATAAACCATCAGTTGTCCAAACTCGAACAATCCCCGGCAACGGCGCCAAAAACTTGGAGCATGAAATTACAATCACACTTTTGTAATTCCGCACAACTAACTAGCAAGTGCACTGGGTCGTCTAAGTAATACCTTACGTGAGTAAGGGTCGATCCTACGGAGATTGTCAGCTTGAAGCAAGCTGTGGTTATCTTGTAACTCTTAGTCAGGATATCAATAATTCTCAGTTTTAATTGTAAAAAGTAAAAGAACATGAAATAAATACTTGTTTTGTAGTAATAGAGAAAAGGTTGAGGTTTTGGACATGCTCTATCTTCTAAATCTTTGCTTTCCTACTGTCTTCTTCTTCATGCACGCAAGGCTCCTTCCATGGCAAGCTGTATGTTGGGTTTCACCGTTGTCAATGGCTACCTCCCGTCCTCTCAGTGAAAATGTTCAACGCACGCTATCACCGCACGGCTAATCATCTGTCGGTTCTCGATCATGCTGGAATAGGATCCATTGATCCTTTTGCGTTTGTCACTACGCCCAACACTCGCGAGTTTGAAGATCGTCACAGCCATTCAATCCCTGAATCCTACTCGGAATACCACAGACAAGGTTTAGACTTTTTGGGTTCCCAAGAATGGCCGCCAATGGATTCTAGCTTATACCACGAAGATTCTGATTAAGAAATCCAAGAGACATACACTCAATCGAAGGTAGAACGGAAGTGGTTGTCAGGCACACGTTCATAGGTGAGAATGGTGATGAGTGTCACAGGTCATCACATTCATCAAGTTAAAGAACAAATGGTATGTTAGAATAGAAGCAAGCGTAATTGAATGAGAAATAGTAGTAATTGCATTAATCCATCAAGACACAGCAGAGCTCCTCACCCCCAACCATGGGGTTTAGAGACTCATGCCGTGGAAGATACAATATGAAACGTGTAATGTGTCATGAGATGAAGATACAATAGCAAAAAGTCCTATTTATAGTGAACTAGTGACCTAGGGTTTACAAGAATGAGTAAATGACGTAAAAATCCACATCCGGGGTCCACTTGGTGTGTGCTTGGGCTGAGCATTGAAGCTTTCATGTGTAGAGACTTTTATTGGAGTTAAACGCCAGCTTTTGTGCCAGTTTGGGCGTTTAACTCTAACTTTTGTGCCAGTTCTGGCGTTAAACGCCGGGAATTCTGAAGCTGATTTGGATCGCCGGTTTGGGCCATCAATTCTTAGGCAAAGTATAAACTATTATATATTTCTGGAAAGCCCAGGATATCTACTTTCCAACGCAATTAAAAGCGCGCCAATTGGGCTTTTGTAGCTCTAGAAAATCCACTTTGAGTGCAGGGAGGTCAGAATCCAACAGCATCTGCAGTCCTTTTTCAGCATTTGAATCAGATTTTTGCTCAGGTCCCTCAATTTCAGCCAGAAAATACCTGAAATCACAGAAAAATACACAAACTCATAGTAAAGTCCAGAAATGTAATTTTTAATTAAAAACTAATAAAAACATAATAAAAACTAACTAAAACATACTAAAAATATACTAAAAACAATGCCAAAAAGTGTATAAATTATTCGCTCATCAGTTGCTTAGGCACATTAGGAGCATTGAGAACATGAGAATTAACAACATTGTTGTTGTTGTTTGGATCCATAGTAGCTCTTTGAGCTTCCTTCTAAAAATTATCCTTGAGATTCTTAACGGCTAAGCTCTAACCTGCTATAAACGCCTTCTCAAGGTTCTCTCAATCTCAGAATCCAAGTCAAGAAGAGGTTCTTTGTTCCTGTTCGTACTCATAAACAAACAAAAAATGAGAAAAAGTGAGAATCTCTACGTCAGAGTGAAGAGAATTTCCGGTGAAGAACCATGCGTAAAAGAAATAAAACAGAATTAACCAAATAATTAAAGCTGAAAATTTTGAAAATAAATTAAATAATATGGACTAAGAATTTCAAAATTAACAAGGAAAATAACTAAAAAAAATTGGAAACTACTAAGGGAAATAAGCAAGAAAATTAAAATAATGAAGGGGACACCACACTTAATTTTAAAAATAAAAAACTGTTAAATAAATTAAAAAAATTTAAAAATATTAAAGAGCTAAAGTAATTAAAATTAAAACAAAGAACGTCTAATCTAAGTAATCAAATAACGGGCAGTTGTCAATCATATTCAATCTCCGACAACGGCGCCAAAAATTTGGTGCGAAATTTCGAATACCATAATTGAGCTGCCAAGTGCACTAGGTCGTACCAGGTAATACCTCAGGTGAGTAAGAGTTGATCCCATGATGATTGATGCACCAAAAATAATAATTGAGTGATTCACTTAGTCAGACAAACAGAAAAAAGTGTTTTGGGTTCAAAAGCATCAAACAATTCAGGAATTAAGAAAGCAATTAGTAAATTTGGTGTGAAAAGTATGTGAGAAAATAGATAAGGTTTCAGAGATATTTATTTTTCTGGATTAATGTTTCTTATCATCTATTTTAATAATGTAAGACCCAATTCATGGCAAACCCTAATTGACTAAACCCTAATTTCTTAGTAATTTAGTCTCCTCTAACCTAATCAACCGCCAATTCCTTGGTCACTTATATAGATTAAAGGGTTAAGTCCAAATAATTAGTGATTTAGGAGGAATTACTTTCAAGTTATTATTCAAGTGAGTTAACTTTTCCAAGAATCAACAAGAATTCATGTAGAACAACAGTTATTTTTTAATACACTCAAATTCATAAGATAAAAAACAAAAGTAATCCTTGAATTTGAATCAATATAATAATTAAAATAGAGTGACAATAGTATTAATCCATAGAATATATAGAGCTCGTAATTTTAACAATGGAGGTTTAGTTGCTCATGGCTCATAGAAAAACTAGGGTTCAAAAGTGTGTAGAGTGTAGAATGAGGTAGAGAGGGAGAAAGAGCTCGAAAGGCTAAATCTTTTTCCTTTTATATCTAACATAATTTGGTTTGAAAATAAAATAGAATAACAAATTCTAAACCTAAAAGACTGTGTTTTGAAATGATAATAACCAAAAGAAAATAATTAAATGTTCCTAATGATGTTGAATTAACTAATTTATGCACAATTTCGGAGTTATGTTAAGGGTTAGCGAAGACAGGAAAGTCTTTATATATCCTTTGATTAATTGTTTGATTCGTTTGGTATTAACTCTCCTTATTTCAACTGCTATAACTAAGAGATCTTTTTCATTTATGAATATTGTAAAGAATAGATTTAGAAATAAAATTGAAGATGATTTTTTTTGTTAATTATCTTTTGATTTACATTAAAAAGATTGCTAAAAAATTTGACATAGATTCTATTATTGATAAATTTTATGATATGAAGAATCGACGTATAGCACTTTCACATATTTTTTGTACTTTAAATATATATTATTTATCGGTATATTTTTGTAATACATTTTATATTATAATTTATTTGCATATATATATTTTTTAATATTATATATGCTATTGACCCATGATAATATTTTTCCATTCGTCTTTAATCTTGAATATTTTGTGCATATTGAATAACAAGTGATATGAGAGCTTAACTCTTTGGTAAATATTATAGTATGAGAAAATGATCATTGATAAGAACAAGCACAAGTTATGAACATATGGAAGGTAAATAATCTTCTCATCGTCCTCCATTACTAGATGTAACCAATTATTCTTATTACAAGAGTACAACGATCATATGCTTAAGTGTCAAGATCTGAGAATTTGGGATGTTATTGAAACTGAAATTTTGGTTCCCATGAAAACCACTAAAAAAAGGGTTGGAGTAGCAGATACGTCCATAAAAGATGAAAAACCAAGAGCCGATTGGAGGGATGATGATTATAGAGTCTCGTTCAATTTCAAAGCTATAATTTATCAAGAATTTTACACTAACATGGGCATTGAAGATTCCCTCTTATTTCTTTTGTAGGAATTTTTCTCATATTAGCTCGTTTAACGTTCATTTCTTCATTACAAGCATTTGAAGATCAAGATGAAGATGAGCAAGAAGATTGTGAAGAAGATTTGAGGTTTATGGTTGATATTGAAGAGGTTAACAAAGGGTTTCAGTTTGCAAAGCCAAAATGTTGAAGAATTATGGATACAAGGGTCATTGAATGAAGAAAATGGATGCTTAATTTAAAGCAAAGCAGGGCAAAACAATCAATTACAACGAAGAATCAATCGATTGCATAGAAGAATTTTACAATTTGGTTACACAAAGTTGCAGACAATTGATTGATATCACAAATCGAAAACTTAACCAATCTATTGGCGGGTTTAGGCAATTGATTGAATTGGAGAAAATTTCAAAATTGGAGAAATTCGTTACAGCTAATCGATTGGATATCATTACCAATCGATTGAAAAGATCTTAACCAATTGGCTGGTGTATTTTTGCATGTGAGCCTCTTTCTTCCTCGTGGCTTCACTCACTCAAACACATTCAAACCTCCATTAAATCCTAAAAGCTCTCTTTTCTCCTAAAAATCTCTAACTTCTCTCTGGATTACCTTACAAAATATGAACACCCATCACATACAAATCACATATTCTTATTCCCGCATTCTCCTTTACAAAACCCACCAATCAAAATTCTCAAACCATGCCTAGAACAAAGAACCTTATGAGGAGGTCAAAGGTGTAAGAAGTTCAATTCAACCAATGGCAAAGTGGTTCTTAACTTTGGCTAGGTTGCAGCACTTTCTGGAGTATTTTAAGCCAAGAACAATGGCCACTCCAAGGCATATAGAAGTTCAATTCATACTTGCAAATTAGCCATCTTTCTTGTTAAAAACTGACACTTATATAATTGATTGGTTAAATGCTGTAAATGAAAAAAGTACTTTTGAAAAAAATTAATTGTTTTTAATAGAAAAAAACTATTTTATATTTATACACACTTTTGTAAAAAGAGATTTTAAATATTTAAAACATTTTTTACTTCTACTTTTTTTTTAAAAAAATAAGGTATTGTTGGCGTTTAAAAAAAACAAATAATTTATTTTTTTAATAAAAATATGTTTTTAAAAGATGCATCCAAACATATTTAAAACTTAATAGAAGTATTTTATTTTTAATAAAATTTTTTTTATTCAAATAAGCCAATCCAAACTAACACTAAATTTATTAAATTATTTCTCTTTATTCTTGTCTCTTTTATATTAAATTTACGTTTTAAAATGGTATAAAACATATAACTCCTCATAAATGTTTGGGGGTTTCTTTTGTGCATTTATTTATATAGTTTATCTATCTTATATTTTTAGAACACATTTTAAGATTATAAAATTAAAAAATATAAAATATTTAAATTTTAATATATTTATTTTGTATTTATTAAATAAAAATATTTAAAAATTTTTATTAATAATAAGTTTATCATTTAAAAGGATATATGTTAACTAAACCCTTATTTATAAGACTCTTTTACTATTTGAAAGTTTCTCATAGTGTTTATATTATATAATGAATTCACCCCTCTTGGGTATTGTTCTTATTGGCTAACAAAACATAAAAAATTTAGTTAAAAAACACATAAATTTTAGTTAAAACAGAAATTTTGTTTAACTATGCAAATTTATTAATTGAATGATCCAAGAAAATTTAGTTATTAAAAAACATAAAAATTTCCGTTAAAAAACACAAAAATTAAATTTTAGTAGTATAACATAGAAATATTAATTGAATAACAGAGAAATTACTTTAGATTGTATACTGATATTTTAGTTGAATAATACTAAAAGTGAAACAAAGAACATTTAGCTAAAAAAGATGCATAAATTTTAGTTAAATAACACAAAAAATATAATTTGAATATATTTTTTGTATTCATCGTAAAAAAAATTGTATTTTGCTTTCTATGTTTCTCTTCAAAAAATTATTGTGTTCATCAATATAAAATTTTTGTATTTTTTATCCATAATTTTCTGTATTTTCTTTTAGTTATGTTTCTTTTCAAAAAGCTATGTTTACGTTAAAAATTTGTATATTTATCACTACAACATATTTATATCTATTTTCAATAATTTTTTGAATTTTCTTTAATTTCTAGCTATGTTTTTTTTTTTAAAGAATTGTATTTACCCTTAAAAAATTTCTGCACTTTTCCGCAATAAAGTTATGTATTTTTTCCCCTACTATGTATGTATCTCTTCAAAATATTTCTATATTTATTACTACAAAAGTTTAAGTGTTAATCGTTAATAAATTTTTGTATTTTTTTTCTTGTCAGCTATGTTTCTCTTAAAAAATGTGTTGTGTTTACCTTGAAAAAGTTTATATGTTTATCGTCAATAAATTTATGTGTTTTTTTCCTAAGTTTGTCTTCAAAATTTTGAGGTTACCTTTAAAAAAATTCTTTGTTTGTTGTCGATAAATTTTTGTATTTCTTTTTCATATGTTTTCTTCAAAAATTTTAAATTTATAAAAAAAAAAAACAAACAAACAAAGAAGATACATAAGAAAAAAGAGAAAACATGAAAGGAAAAAAAAATAAGAGAGAAAGGGCAGTAGGAGGAGAAAAAAAAATGCCTACATATAACTTTGTTACTAAAAATATTTGGTTACCTAATATTTTTGATAGGATAAACCGCAAAAACTATTACTTAAAATTTTTTTCGTTGACGAAAATGCCTTCAAATTTTGTTATCGATGAAAATGTCCTCAAATTATTTAAAAACATGATAAAAATGCATACTCATAAACTGAGACGTTCTACATTAACGAAAAAAAAATAATATGACAAATATAATTTTTTTTATATGGTAAGTGTTCGAGATTTCGCTGGTATGAGTTGAGGGAAGGATCAAGGACTCGTCGGTCTTGGTGATGACGTGATCAGACTTTTGGAGCTGCAGGGGGTGGTACCTACAAAGACACTCTGATGCTGAAGTCAGAATGGATCTAAGAGGTATAGATGAGGGTTATGAGTGTGTAACGTACCTGAGGGTTATAGTTTTTGTTGTTATCTTATGTGTTATTATCTTATCTTGTTGACTAAGATAAGGGAGATATTCGAATTTGAATGTTAGTTAGAGATTTGTGATCTCTTGGCTAGTTTGGGCCACAAAGAGGGCCTCGTATTGGGAAATTAGGTCATTACTTAGACATTTTGGGGACCAGATGACCGTGTCCGAAACAGTTGCCCCCCCGAGTGGGAGGCTATGCATGCTTAATCTCACCACTGATTGAGTTCATTTTTTTGTGTCTTCGGAGGTCATGAACTTCGTGTTGGAAGATGTAGTGCTACCCCGTGCTTTTGGCCAAGGTCAGGAATCCGTGGGTGTTTAGAATGCTTGGACATCCCATCCCTTGTCCGTTGCGTTTCTTGATTGTGGTGTCTATCGGTTGCGGCTTCGAAGGTGTCATAATGACACTTAATGGGAGGAGAGAGGTTTGGATTTTTCTCTTCTGTCCTTCGTCCCTCCGTATTTCCATTCAAAATGTTGGGTGGTTTCTATTTCTTTTTTGCTTGTAACTGCTTCTCTTTGTTTTCTTCATTCTATATTTCCTTTCACTTGTAACTGCTCCCTTCTATCTCCTTCATTTTCTCTACCATCTCTCATTTTTCTTTGTTCAAAAATGCTCTCTACTACACTTTTGGGTGGTTGCTGGGGTTGCATTTCTCCTGCTTCGTGTTTCTTTATCATTTCAATTCATTTTCTACAAACAGGTTGGTGTTTGTATTTATCTTGGTCATTCGTACATTGTATTGCTTCTGTTTTTTTCCACATGTTAGGTGATTACTATGTGGTAGTGGTAGGAACGATAGAGGGTACCACTATTTTTTGGGTTATTTTTAAGTGCTTGGTAGATTTTAGTGTAGAATTTTGTGTTCATCCTTTTTTAGAGAGCGGGCTGACGGTGGTACCCCTTTGGTTATAAGTATTGTTCGGCAGAGATTTGAGGGTACTAGGGTTCTCGTTTACCTGGCCAGAGGCGTTCCTAACTATTACTATTGGGTGACCTCTGATGTGATGGGTACGCCTTCCCGACTTATGGAGGAGGACCTTCAGAAGCTTTGGGATGAGGGTGTGGTGCGTGGAGGCAGTGATGCAGAGCGGCAGTATGAGTTGGCATTCACCAGGGAGGACGAAAGAGTTTGTTACATTAACTTTGACTCCCCTTGTGTTTCCAACTAGATGTGGATTTATGAGCCCAGGTTCATGAAGTTGGGGGTGCAGCTCCCTTTCTCCACCTTCGTTCAGGACATTTTGATCTGATGTTCGGTGGCGCCGTTGCAACTACACCTAAACAGTTGGACAGCGTTCCAAACTTTTGAGTTGGTTTGTGAATATTTAGAACTTCCTTCCCGGATGGAAGTTTTCTTGTATTTTTTTTCTTGTGCACTATCCCAATTAAAGAGGGAAAGCATATGAAGGGTTATGTGTCCTTCAGAGCTCTGACGAATTGCCGGGTGTTCAGTTTGTTTGAAGGTTCCTTCCACGTGTTTAAGAAGGACTATTTTCAGGTCTACCCTACTCGGGGAGCTCCCTTTTCTGGTTGACTTTGCAAGGTGTGCACCGATTTGCCACTTATTAGAATTCAGCGTGGGTTCGTCTTATTTAAGAAAGACTACCTATGAGGGGCTGTCTCCCGAAAATAAAGATATTGCCGATGTTCTGTTGGTAATTTTTGGGGATAGGCCGTTGAACCCTCGAGACATTATGGGTGATCCGGTGGAGTGTCGTACTTATGTCGGTGTGTTTTTAAGTGTGTTTTGCTTTTACTTATAGTCTTTATGAGCTTAAAACTTATCAAATTTTCTTTTTGGTTGTGTTTTCCAATTGAGATGGCTAGTGGGCAGCGACTCTTGCTAGGTTGATGGCTGCTTGAAGAACTGAAGATTGATGGTTTAGAAGTTATAGTAAACTCTCGTTGTAAGTATAGTTACTAAACCAGGCAATCAATCTGTCTTACAAATGTTTTGGTTGTCACAAGTAACAAACCCCTAAATAAATTGATAACCGAAGTATTTAAACCTCGGGTCGTCTTCTCAAGGAATTGCAGGGAGGTATGTTCTTATTATTGGTTATGAAGATTGTAAATCGGGGTTTTAAAGATGAGGAACAAGTAATTTAAATGGAAAGTAAAATAAACAAATAACTGTAAAATAGACTTTTGGCAAGGTATGAGAAACTGGAATTCCTATCCTAGTTATCCTTATCAATTGTGATGAGAATTGGATTTTTCTCCCACTAAGTCAACCTCTAACTATGAAGGTAAGTCAAGTGGATGAATTGATTTTAATCCCTCAGGTCCTAGTCTTTCCTTGGGAAAGGCTAGAGTTATTGGAACTCGAATTAATTCTTGAAGGATCCCAATTTTCAGTCAACAATGAGTTTGACAACTCAAGAGTTATCAATTAATCAACCAAAGCCAAAAGGGAATAAAATCTACTTGAATGAAAATAATTTGGATAGAGCCCAAACATCAATAACATAAATTAGAGAAAACAATCATAAGTCTGAAATACCTCAAATTATATTAAATAGAAAGTTAGATTGAACATAGAAATCCATAAGCCAAATTGGCAACATCAAATAATCAAATAAAGTAATAAATAAAAGTAGAAAATTAATTGAAGGAACATTGAACCTGTGATGAAGAAGTTGAAATCCTAATCCTAAATTCTAAGAGAGAGGAGAGAACCTCTCTCTCTAAAAACTACATCTAAAACCTAAAATTGTGAGTAATGAATAGCATGTTGAGTCTCTGCATGTTCCCTGACTTTAATCTGTGTTTCTGAGCCAAAACCTGGATTGAAATGCGGCCCAGAATCTCTGCCAGCAACTTTTGTAATTCTGCAGATCGCGCACGTCACGCGTCCGCGTTGTCCGCGTGATCTCGTCGCTCAGCATTTTTCGTATCACGCGTGCGCATCGTACACGCATTCGCGTCGTTCGTGCAGCTTCCAATCCGTGCGGTCGCGTCAGGCACGCGATCGGGTCACTCTGATTTCTTCCATTTCACGTGACTTCTCGCTGGTCATCTCCTCAAATCCTTGTGTTCCTTCCATTTTTTCATGCTTCCTCTTTATTTTCTAAGCCATTCCTGCCCTATGAAGCCTAAAACACTTAACACACAGATCAAGGTATCGAATGGTAATAGGAGAGGATTAAGATTAGCTAAATTAAGACCAAAGAGCATGTTTTCAACCATAGAACTAAACTAGGAAGGAATTGTAAAATCATGCAAATCATATGAATAAGTGGGTGAAAAGCTTGATAAAACCACTCAATTAAATACAATATAAACCATAGAATAGTGGTTTATCAACCTCCCCACACTTAAACATTAGCATGTCCTCATGCTAAACTCAAGGAGACCAAATAAATGAGTAGGGAAAGGCAAGACTCATGCAATGCAACCTATGAATGTGAATGCAACCACATGCTAAAATGATTCTACCTAGTCGGTGAAAAAGTAAATAAATCTTTCAAGAATAAATATGAACTGGATTTCACTAATTCAAATCACAAAATACAATACAAATAACTTGCAAAAAGAAGATAGCTCATGAAAGCAGGGAACATAGAATTAAGCGCTGAACCCTTACTTGGTGGTGTATATCATTCTAACTCTCAAGTGTCTAGGGTCAATTCTCTCAATTCTCTACTAATCATGCTTTCTATAGCTTGCTCTTCATCTAACAATCAACAAAAATTTAATGCACCAATACACAAATTAAGTGGTCTTTTAAGGGTTGTAATGGGGTTAGGGTCAAGGTAGGATTGTATTTGGCCAAGTGGACTAAAATCTGAATCCTTAATTAACATAAACTTTCCACCTAACTTAAGACAATCCATTTAATTAAAATGCAAAATTTAACTTCCCATTAACTGTGTTTTCCATATATTCATGCATCCTAAATTTGAGTTTAGTACATATGCATTGATACCAACACTTACTTTGGGGCATTTTGTCCCCTTTTATTAATTGCTCTTTTTTTTTCTTTTTCACTTTTTTTTCTTTTTATTTTTCTCAATGCATATGATTAAAGTATTGAATGCAATAATATGTGCTCAACCATTATTTTGCACATTTTCACTAAAATATACAACACCCAATTATTCAAACCAAATATTTTCAAACCCAACTTCCCCACACTTAAATCATGAGCACTTTTACTAGTCTAAGCTAACCAAGGATTCAAATTAAGGACATTATTGTTTTCTGCTTAGAGTTAGTAATGAGCTAGAGTAAAGAACAAATGGGTATATTAGGCTCAAATTGGTTTGCAAAGGATAATGAAAGGGTAAGGCCATATGGGTATGTAAGCTTAGTGAAACAAGGGCCTCAATCATATCAGTGCATGCATACATTAGGCAATGGACATATTGAATTAAGCAAGACAAAGATCACAATTTTAGAGAGAAAAACACACACCAAAAATAAAATATTGGTTGATAAAATGCAACCAATCAAATAGGCTCAAAATCTCACTGGTTTTGTGTGTTCGAGCTTTAAACCATGTTCCAAAATAAGATTTCTTCAAACAAGTTTTTCAAAAAGTTTTATTCAAATTAGTGAAATACTATAAAAATTTCTTGAAAAAGAAAATATTACTTTAACCAAGTGGTAAAATATGGAAAAAAAACATGCAATCAAACATGCAAATGCAACAATAAAAAACAAAAATTGGTGTTGAGAAGGGTCTAACTAACCCGTGGAGATCGGTATCGACCTCCCCACACTTAAAGATTGCACCGTCCTCGGTGCATGCAAAGATGTGCTGGTGGCGGGGGTTGTGGTTCCTCAGCCGATGCTCGTTGTAGAGTCTTTCTCTTTACTCTTCCCGGTGGCCAGCCTGAAAAAGGAAGAAGAGAGAGGGACATGAAGTCAAAGGGGTAGAGCAAGTGGTGCGCGAAATTGTGAACAATACTTTTCACAATTCTCATAATCCCCGGTAATGAACCCCAAAAACTTGGTGTTCAATACCATGGCATAAACACAACTTCGCACAACTAACCAGCAAGTGCACTGGGTCGTCCAAGTAATAAACCTTACGCGAGTAAGGGTCGATCCCACGGAGATTGTTGGTATGAAGCAAGCTATGGTCACCTTGTAAATCTTAGTCAGGCAGACTCAAATGGGTATAGATGATGAATAAAGCATAAAGATAAAGATAGAGATACTTATGCAATTCATTGGTGGGAATTTCAGATAAGCGTATGAAGATGCTGTGTCCCTTCCGTCTCTCTGCTTTCCTACTGTCTTCATCCAATCCTTCTTACTCCTTTCCATGGCAAGCTTATGCAAGGGTTTCACCGTTGTCAGTGGCTACCTCCCATCCTCTCAGTGGAAATGTTCAACGCACCCTGTCACGGCAGGGCTATCCATCTGTCGGTTCTCGATCAGGCCGGAATAGAATCCAGTGATTCTTTTGCGTCTGTCACTAACGCCCCGCCCTCAGGAGTTTGAAGCACGTCACAGTCATTCAATCATTGAATCCTACTCAGAATACCACAGACAAGGTTAGACCTTCCGGATTCTCTTGAATGCCACCATCAGTTCTTGCCTATACCACGAAGACTCTGATCTCACGGAATGGCTGGCTCGGTTGTCAGGCGAGCACTCGGTTGTCAGGCGATCAACCATGCATCGTGTATCAGGAATCCAAGAGATAAACATTAGAGCCTTGTTTGCTTGCAGAACAGAAGTGGTTGTCAGGCACTCGTTCATAGGTGAGAATGATGATGAGTGTCACATAATCATCACATTCATCATGTTCTTGGGTGCAAATGAATATCTTAGAACAAGAACAAGCGGAATTGAATAGAAGAACAATAGTAATTGCATTAATACTCGAGGTACAGCAGAGCTCCACACCTTAATCTATGGTGTGTAGAAACTCCACCGTTGAAAATACATAAGAACAAGGTCTAGGCATGGCCGAATGGCCAGCCTCCCAAAGAGGGTTCAATCATAAAAACATGATCAAAAGATTCTAAGATTGAAAGATAAAAATACAATAGTAAAAGGTCCTATTTATAGAGAACTAGTAGCTTAGGAATGAGTAAATGACATAAAAATCCACTTCTGGGCCCACTTGGTGTGTGCTTGGGCTGAGCATTGAAGCATTTTCGTGTAGAGACTCTTCTTGGAGTTAAACGCCAGCTTTTGTGCCAGTTTGGGCGTTTAACTCCCACTTTGGTGCCAGTTCCGGCGTTTAACGCTGGAATTTCTGAAGGTGACTTTGAACGCCGGTTTGGGCCATCAAATCTTGGGCAAAGTATGGACTATCATATATTGCTGGAAAGCTCAGGATGTCTACTTTCCAACGCCGTTGAGAGCGCGCCAATTGGGCTTTTGTAGCTCCAGAAAATCCACTTCGAGTGCAGGGAGGTCAGAATCCAACAGCATCTGCAGTCCTTTTCAGTCTCTGAATCAGATTTTTGCTCAGGTCCCTCAATTTCAGCCAGAAAATACTTGAAATCACAGAAAAACACACAAACTCATAGTAAAGTCCAGAAAAGTGAATTTTAACTAAAAACTAATAAAAATATACTAAAAACTAACCCAAATATACTAAAAACATACTAAAAACAATGCCAAAAAACGTACAAATTATCCGCTCATCAGCAAGGGAGAGGGCAGTACTAGTAAAAATCATGCCAAAATAAAGAAGAATGTCATTAACACATGGTCGCGACTCCATGAAATTAGGACAACAATAGAAACAGGGCATGATAAATTGAGGCAAGTAAATGCAAGATGTTTATTGACATGCTGGCAAAGGCATGAGTAGCATAGATCAAGCATCAAAAGCCTAGATGTATTATTCGTCATGAGAAACTAACAATAACATTTGTATTGACAATTATATTTAATTAATAAAATAGTAAAGGAAATTTGTGAAAAGCAAGCATTGAATAGTAGAATAGAATAATGTAAAAAAGTGCATGATGCCATACGGGCATTTTCACAAACACATTGCAAGCATGGCAAATAAGTCATTTGAAAGTATTAAATTGAACATGCAAGCAACCTTTTAAAAAGTTATATAATTGTCAAACAATTCTTTGAATCATCCACAAGCAAAATAAATAAATTTCTAACACCAATGAAAATAATGCAATGAAGGAAACTATGCAAATAAATTAAAAAAAATAGAATGAAGGTGAAAAAGAATGAGAAGTGAAAGAAATAAGGTAAGAAAGAAAGAGGAAAAGATAGAAGTAATTAGGATTAGAAAAGAAAAGATAAGATAATTGGCACTGATCTGGATAAGCTGTGCATCGCATGTGACGCGGACGATGAGTGACGCGGTCGCGTGGTGCGCGATAAGGTCAGGTGACGCGGACACGTGGATCACGCGATCGCGTGACTTGATTTGTGCGATTGGCGCGAGGGCAGCCTCGCGGTCGCGCAACTCTCTGTTCGAAACTCTTTGCCAATTTTTAGGGTGACGCGGTCGTGTGGGTGACGCAATCGCGTGAATGGCCTTATTTCCAATATGACGCGGACGTGTGGGTGACGCGTTCGCGTGATAGGGCTTGTGCTGCTGGCATCATTCCGGCCCCGCTCCATCATAACTTTCCGCCATGCACCCTTTACGTCGATTTAACAGAGCCACGCGTTCGCGTGGGTGACGCGGGCGCGTGGGAGGCATTTTTCGCAATTGACGCGGATGCGTCAGCGACGCGGTCGCGTGGGGCAATTTGTGCCAAAGGCACGCCTCCAGCCACGCTCTCGCGTTACTCTCTGTTCACTTTTCTTTTCTTCTAAACGCACTTGTGACGTGGACGCGTCAGCGACGCTGTCGTGTCGCGTGCAAAATTTTTTTTTTATGATTTTGCAGTATGCAGAGTTCAATGCTTAATATGAATGCTATGCATGATTCCAAGTTCAATAAAAATTCAAAAATAAACAAAATATATTAGAATTAAAACTGAAAAGGGACGATCATACCATGGTGGGTTGTCTCCCACCTAGCACTTTTAGTTAGAGTCCTTAAGTTGGACATTTGGCGAGCTCCCTGTTATGGTGGCTTGTGCTTGAACTCATCCAAGAATCTCCACCAATGTTTGTATCTCCAGTAACCTCCGGGGTCCCAAACTAGGCATGTAAAGCCCTTAAGAAGCTTCAAACAGATTCTTAGGCTCCCAGGTTGACAAATGTCAGAGTAGATTCCAGGATCCCAAACCTTGCTTTTACACCCATTTTTGTCGGGATCTGTATTTTTCCAGCTGGGTGATAAGTAATTTGAATTCTCACTGCAGCCACCAAACAGCGTCCTAGACCCATTCAATTGAGCTCGACACCAACCTTTGCATTTAAACTTATAGCTTCCAACCATAATAAACCTTGCAGGACAATTCTTACTACTGACCATCTTCCTCTTACTCTTAATGCCACAAAGAGTTCTAAGTTGACCATCCGTCTCCAGTAGCCCGTATTCAAGTGGAATTAGAAAGCTAAGGGATATGAATTTTACCCACTTGAATGATGTGAAGGATGATGGCAACTTAGGGGGAGGGGTTTCTAATGAACTTGCAAGCTCCACTCTTTTGTGTTCTTCTTTGACAACTACCACCTCTTTGCAAGCTTCTTCAATATCAACCTCTTGCTCTTGGTGAATTTCTTCCGATTCAATTTCTTCTTCATTTTGCACCAAGGGCATGGGAGGTTGTGCTTCTTCTTCTTTAATCTCCATGTCAAGTCCAATAGGAGAGGATTCAAATGTAGATAAGAATTCATTAATGATTGAATCCATCTCTTGATCATCTCCTTCAAAGTCTTCAACTATGATATGCTTTGGAGGTTGTACACCCTCCTCAACATCAGCATCAAACGTCTTTGAAGGATGCTCTATAACTTGACTTTCCCATGGAGGTTCAGCATCTCCTAAGTCTTCAACCACTGCCTTCTCTTCTTTTTCAATAATTCCGGCTTCCTCCACTTGTTCCAATATCAAATCGTGCTGCTCACTATCCACCGGAGTGCCCAATTTCTCCTTCCTGCTACGTTCTTCAGTAGATTTCCCACATGAAACCATGGGGGTTCGTTGAATGTCCGAACGTCGGAAAAGTAATCGATTTCTTGCTTGATCTAGGTATTTAAGTATGAAATCGTATTCATCCTCGATGATTTTCTTTTCAACTATTTCTTCACCTTCAAGCACAAAATCCTCATTGTCATCTTTTTTCACTAGTTCTTCAATCACACTGTCAACTTCAAGGGTCTCTACTACCTTCACCTTTAGTGCCTCCTCTAGCTCCTTATGAAGTATGGATTCGCGAAGATGATCCTCTCTTTCTTGTTCCATGTCAATTGTATCAGTGGGATCATGTTGCTCTTGGATTGATGGATGTTGGTGCTCTTCCACGGATGGTGGTGATGGGATGGGTGGATCATTATGTGGTTGAGATGGAAGTGCATTGGAGCTTGAGGGTTGAATATTGGGTGTAGAGAGTTAGGCCAAGCGGGATATAAGTGCTTGAAGAGTAGAGGCGAGACTAGTGATAGAGGCAAGTTTGCTTTCCATGGAGGTTTGGGGTGGATAGGAGGGTTCATTTGTTGGGAGAAAAGGTTCATAACACGGAAGTGGTTCCTCTTGATAAGGATATGGAGATGGTGTCTATTGAGGTGGTGGTTCTGGGTATGGTTCATATGGTGGTTGGTGTGGTGAATGAGAATTGGGGTCATATGGAGGTGAATGGTGGAAAGGGGCTTGTGAGTGTGGTGGTTCAAAGTTATGTTGTGAGGATGGTCTCTGAGCATACGGTGGGGCTTGTTGGTAGCTACTAGGTGGTCCACCATATCTATCAGCTTGGTATGCATTGTAGGATGGTCTTTGTCTGTGATATCTAGGAGGGTGTTGTTGCCTAAAGGGTTGATCAGATCCTCTTGGCTCCGTCCATCTTTGATTGCTTTGACCTTGATGCATCTTCCTGTTATAGCTTCCATTCCTTGCAACAAAATTAGAACTAAACTCAAAGCGAGAGGGGTGAGAATTCATAGTAGTTATCAGAAATAAGGGGGAAAAGAAGAAACAAATAAACAAGTAAAAGAAATTTTTTTTTTTGAAAAATATTTACAATAACCAAATTTTCAGTCAACAATGAGTTTGACAACTCAAGAGTTACCAATTAATCAACCAAAGCCAAAAGGGAATAAAATCTACTTGAATGAAAATAATTTGGATAGAGCCCAAACATCAATAACATAAATTAGAGAAAACAATCATAAGTCTGAAATACCTCAAATTATATTAAATAGAAAGTTAGATTGAACATAGAAATCCATAAGCCAAATTGGCAACATCAAATAATCAACTAAAGTAATAAATAAAAGTAGAAAATAAATTGAAGGAACATTGAACCTGTGATGAAGAAGTTGAAATCCTAATCCTAATCCTAATCCTAATCCTAATCCTAAATCTTAAGAGAGAGGAGAGAACCTCTCTCTCTAAAAACTACATCTAAAACCTAAAATTATGAGTAATGAATAGCAAGTTGAGTCTCTGCATGTTCCCTGACTTTAATCTGTGTTTTTAGGCCAAAAACTAGGTTGAAATACGGCCCAGAATCTCTGCCAACGACTTTTGTAATTCTGCAGATCGCGCACGTCACGCGTCCCCGTCATTCACGCGATCGCATCATTCAGCGTTTTTTGTATCACGCGTGCGCGTCGTCCATGCATTCGCGTCATTCGTGCAGCTTCCAATCCGCGCGGTCGCGTCAAGCACGCGATCGCGTCACTCTGATTTCTTCTATTTCACGCGGTCACGTGAGCCATGCGACCGCGTGACTTCTCGCTGGTCATCTCCTCAAATCCTTGTGTTCCTTCCATTTTTGCATGCTTCCTCTTTATTCTCTAAGCCATTCCTGCCCTATGAAGCCTGAAACAC
Organism: Arachis stenosperma; assembly: GCF_014773155.1. NCBI lineage: Eukaryota > Viridiplantae > Streptophyta > Magnoliopsida > Fabales > Fabaceae > Arachis > Arachis stenosperma. The sequence continues at coordinate 92,680,387 of NC_080381.1, read as the reverse complement.
TTAACACACAGATCAAGGCATCTAATGGTAATAGGAGAGGATTAAAATTAGCTAAATTAAGACCAAAGAGCATGTTTTCAAACATAGAACTAAACTAGGAAGAAATTGTAAAATCATGCAAATCATATGAATAAGTGGGTGAAAAGCTTGATAAAACCACTCAATTAAATACAATATAAACCATAGAATAGTGGTTTATCACTGCTTTCCTTCATAACTTTTGAAGTGGGGTTGATAGGGATTCATGATTGACTCCTCAATCCGTGACTCAGCTGGAGTCGTAGACGGTCTCTCTGGAGGTAGATGCGATGGAGGTGGCTGGTAGTGAGGTTGAGGTTTTGGAAATTTTTGTTCTCGATGTTGCTAAGAAGCTGAAGTGGCCAGTTGAGGGGAGTATCGGGGAGAATCTGGAGGAAGAGTGGCCCGTTGCTTCCACGATAGACCGACATTTTGATGCTCCAGCCTTTATTAATCAACACCTGCTACCGTGCACTGAGGATTTCTTTCACGATTGTGATGTCTCCGGTTAGGCGAAGTCTGTCGTGCCCTTCTTCGTGGGCAGCCATTGTTTGTAAGGCAAAGCCGATGCTATCCCATGTGCTCCTTCTGGATGGAAAGCTCCAACAATCTCAGGCGAAGGTCAGTAACTTGAAGGAGTAATAAGTGAAAAGTAAAGCTCACAGATATCGGTAAGTACACCAGATCGTTCAAGTAATACCACATTGATTGGATATCATTTCCACGAGGATTAAAGGATTGAGCAAGCAAATATCGAGTTGAATTTCTAATTAGATCAAATAAAACTAGAGTGATGAATGTTGAAACTTAGAATGCCTGAATGTTGAATACTAGAAAAAGGATAATGAACGTTTTCTTGATTGAGAGAGAATAATAATGGAGAAAGTCAACCGCTTCAGAGAATAATACTCTGTTCTTGTAATCCATGAACATAGCAGGTACATTCGTCAACCCAAAGGACATCATTGCGTATTCATAGTGACCATAGCATGTTCTAAACACCGTCTTCGGAATATCCTCCTCCTTCACCCTTATCTGATGATAACTTGACCTCAAATCGATCTTCGAAAACACCCCAGCTCGTTGCAATTGATCTATTAAGTTATTGATCCTTAGCAATGGTTAGTTATTCTTCACCGCCACTTTGTTCAACTGCTGGTAGTCCGCACAGAGTCGCATTCCTCCGCCTTTCTTTTTCACCAATAAAATTGGTGCTCTCCATAGAGATACACTCAGAGCCATTCTCTACAGTGTAATTGACACTGGTCTGGCTCCCGGCACCAAGTCTATCACGAATTCAATTTCCCTTTGAGGTGAAAATTTGGGAATATCTTCAGAAAACACTTCGGAAAACTCCCTAACTACCGAAATTCGGTCTAACTTTTGTTCATCACCTAAAGCATTCGTAGCTAAAAGTATATAAAACTGACATTCTTTTCCACTACATTTCACCATTACAGAGTTCAGGTAAGATCCCTCAGCTACAACTACTCCTCCTTTTCCTTCTAACATAAAGTGAATTGATCGCTCAAAGCAATCCAACAGCACTCGGTTCTTTGACAACCAATCAAACCCCAAAATCATCTCCAACCCAAGCATAAGCAAATAGAATAAGTCATGAACAAAAGATCTATCCTCGATCTTGAAAGGTATCTGCCTACAACTTAATCTAGTTACAACTGTTTGAGACGGGGTATGCACATGCAAGTTAAAAGCTAAGTCTGAGATTCTCAACCCTAGTTCAGTAGCCTTATCAAATGCAATGAATGAATGTGAAGCTCGTGTATCATACAATGCAATCAACATGAGATCACAAATAAAACCTTTACCTCTCATCGACAAATCTAACTTGGTCACATCAGCGGCATGCACTACAAATACTCGGCCTTGATGTTGGTTCTAACCCTCATTCTGGTTTCTCCCACGAGTGCAGTCCCTTGCCAGGTGTCCAGGCAGTCCACAAATAAAGCATCCACCTCTTTCTTTTTCCTTGAGGTACTGATCATAGTTGTTTCTCCTAAAATTTCCTTGACCTTAAGGGTATTGAAAGGCGTGTCCACCCCTTTTGAAGTTATGGGCTCTAGGCTGAAAATGCTTTCCACGGCCTCTGTTGTTGTTGCCTCCACGAGTGTTCCTTGCCAATGCCACTTTCTTAGAACAATCCTCAACAACCCTCGCTTTGTTCACTAACTCAAAAAATATCCGAATCTCTAACAGAGCCACAATAATCATAATGTTCTCCCAAAGACCTCCTTAGTATTTGATGCACTTCCAACCCTCATAGGACTCAAGGGATCATTGACATACCCTTGAGAACCTACAGAGTTCCTCAAACTTGCTCGTATACTCGGCTATAGACATAGAACCTTGCTTCAGCTACATAAGCTCCAACTCTCTAGCGTCCCTTACTGACTCCAAAAAATATTTCTTGTAGAAACCATCTGAAATAAATCCTAAGGAATATCTGCATTCTGAAGTTGTAACAATCGGCATTTTCCTTGCCATCAGTGCTAAGCCTCTCCCATCAGTAGTTAAGTCCCAAACTCTACAAAATTGATTATCAGGGACATGCTGAGTCTGCAGTGCATGCTCCATGGCTTGGAGCTAGTTGTCTACTTCAGTAGGATTGTCGTTCCTCTGAAAGTCGGCGGGTTAACCTTTAGGAAAGTGATGAGCGGATACTTTATACGCTTTTTGGCATTGTTTTTAGGTAGTTTTTAGTAAGTTCAAGCTACTTTTAGGGATGTTTTCATTAGTTTTTATGTTAAATTCACATTTCTGGACTTTACTATGAATTTGTGTGTTTTTCTGTGATTTCAGGTAATTTCTAGCTGAAATTGAGGGACTTGAGCAAAACTCTGATAGGAGGCTGACAAAGGACTGTTGATGCTGTTGGAATCTGACCTCCTGCACTTGAAATGGATTTTCTGGAGCTATAGAACTCTAAATGGCGCGCTCTGAATGGCATTGGAAAGTAGACATCCAGAGCTTTCCAGAAATATATAATAGTCCATACTTTATTCGAGAATTGACGATGTAAACTGGCGCTCAAAGCCAGTTCCATGTTGCTGTCTGGAGTAAAACGCCAGAAACACGTCACGACCCGGAGTTGAACGCCCAAAATACGTTACAACTTAGCGTTCAACTCCAATTGAAGCCTCAGCTCGTGGATAGATCAAGCCCAGCCCAAACATATACCAAGTGGGCTCCGGAAGTGGATTTATGCATCAATTACTTACTTCTGTAAACCCTAGTAGCTAATTTATTATAAATAGAACTTTTTACTAGTGTATTAGATATCTTTGGACGCCTAGTCCTTTGATCATATCTTTGGTCTTAGTTTTATTTTATTCTTCATTTTAGGAGGCCATTGATCACGTTTTGGGGGGCTGGCCATTCGGCCATGCCTGAACCTTTCACTTATATATTTTCAACGGTGGAGTTTCTACACACTATAGATTAAGGGTGTGGAGCTCTGCTATACCTCAAGCTTTAATGCAATTACTACTCTTTTCCTATAAATTTCATTTGTTCCTGTTCTAAGATATTCGTTGCACTTCAAGTTGATGAATGTGATGATCCGTGACACTCATCGTCATTCTCACCTATGAACGCACGTGACTGACAACCACTTCCGTTCTACCTTAGACGGGGCGCATATCTCTTGGATTCCTTAATCAGAATCTTCGTGGTATAAGCTAGAATTGATGGCGGCATTCATGGGAATCCGGAAGGTCTAACCTTGTCTGTGGTATTCCGAGTAGGATTCCGGGATTGAATGACTGTGACGAGCTTCAAACTCCTGAAGGCTGGGCGTTAGTGACAGATGCAAAAGAATCAAGGCATTCTATTCCAACCTGATTGAGAACCGACAGATGATTAGCCATGCTGTGACAGAGCATTTGGACCTTTTTCACTGAGAGGATGGGATGTAGCCATTGACAACGGTGATGCCCTACATACAGCTTGCCATGGAAAAGAGTAAGAGGGATTGAAGGAAGAAGTAGGAAAGTAGAAAAAGAAAGGGCACAGTATTTCCATACGCTTATCTGAAATTCCCACTATTAATTTACATAAGTATTTCTATCCCTTTATTTTATTTATCTTTTAAATATCTAATCCAATTACATTTGACTCTACCTGACTGGAATTTACAAGATGACTATAGCTTGCTTCATACCAACAATCTCTGTGGAATCGACCCTTACTCACGTAAGGTATTACTTGGATGACCCAGTACACTTGTTGGTTAAGTTGAATGGAGTTGTGTCCACACATAGCAAAGAGCCATTATAATTATTCCATACAACAACAAAGAATACAACATTTATGAATCACAATTTCGTCCACCAAGTTTTTGGTGCCGTTGCCGGGGATTGTTCTAATTACAATTACGTGCAACTACAGCGCCAAGTTCTCTTTTAATCCGGCAACAACACCAAGTTTTTGGCACCGTTGCCGGGGATTGTTCGAGTATGGACAACTGACGGTTCATCTTGTTTCTCAGATTAGGTAATTTTCTTTTCAAAAAAAGTTTTCATAATTTTTCAAATTTTCCTTCTCTATTTTTCGTGTTTACAAAAAATTTAATTTTCGAAAAATATAATGAAAATACAAAAAAAAATTTCATAAAATCCTAAAAATAAAAAATATTTTGTGTTTCTTGTTCAAGTCTTGAGTCAACTTTTAAGTTTGGTGTCAATTGCATGCTTTAAAAAAAAAAATTTCTTGCATTTTTCGAAAATTCATGCATTCATGGTGTTCTTCATGATCTTCAAGTTGTTCTTGACAAGTCTTCTTGTTTGATCTTGATGTTTTCTTGTTTTGTGTTGTTTGTTGTTTTTCATATGCATTTTTTGTTTGTTAGAGTCCATGCATTAAAGATTTCTAAGTTTGGTGTCTTGCATGTTTTCTTTGCATAAAAAATTTTTGAAAAATATGTTCTTGATGTTCATCATGATCTTCAAAGTGTTCTTGGTGTTCATCTTGACATTCATAGTGTTCTTGCATGCATCATGTGTTTTGATCCAAAATTTTTAAGTTTTGGGTCATTTTTATGTTTTTCTCTCTCATCTTTAAAAATTCAAAAATAAAAAAATATCTTTTTCTTTTTTCTCTCCTAATTTTCGAAAATTTGAGTTGACTTGGTCAAAAATTTTTAAAATTAGTTGTTTCTTACAAGTCAAGTCAAATTTTCAATTTTAAAAATCTTATCTTTTTTTTAATCTTTTTCAAAAATCATATCTTTTTCAATTTTTTTATTTTCGAAAAATTCCAAAAATCTTTTTCAAATTATTCTCAAAATCTTTTTCTTATCTTTATATCAAATTTTTGAAATTACACTAACAATTAATGTGATTGATTCAAAAATTTGGAGTTTGTTACTTTCTTGTTAAGAAAGGTTCAATCTTTAAAATTCTAGAATCCTATCTTTTAGTTCCTTGTTAGTTAAGTAATTAATTTTAATTTTAAAAATTAAATCTTTTTATCATATCTTTTTATCTTATCCTTTATCATATCTTTTTCAAAGATTTTATCTTTTTCAAAATTTGATTTCAAAATATCTTATCTAACTTCTTATCTTCTAATCTTTTCAAATTTGATTTTAATATCTTTTTCAACTAACTATTTGACTTTTTGTTTGTTTCTTATCTTTCTCAAAATCACCTAACTAACTTTTCCTCTCTAATTTTCGAAAATATCTCATCCCTTTTTCAAAAATTCTTTTTAATTGTCTTAAATTTTAATTTTAATCATATCTTATCTTTAATTTTCAAAATTACTAACTCCTTTTCAAAAAATTAATTTTCGAATTCTCCCTCTCTTTTTTTATTCTATTTAATTATTTATTTACTAACACTTCTCTTCACCTCTCTTCATCCAAAAATCCGAACTCACTCCTCCCCCTATGTTTGGATTCTTCACTCTTGTAACACCCTACCATACAGAGTCTTATGCTTAAGTCATAATTCAGAGATGACAAGGTATTACGACCTCTAAAATAAAAATTAGTACGTATAGTAGTATGAATGATTGATTATAACTAGGAGCCTTTGTAGAAAAAGGGGTAAACAAAAATCGCAACTCTAAAGCGCAACACTCCGATCGATAACGTAACGAATAAGGGTAACCAACACGAGATTATATATATACAAAGGAGTGTCAAAAACAGGAATATCAAGACTCAAAATCTGGCTGCGAAGATAACCGGTCCGAGCATAGCAATATATACATATGATAAAAATAAGGAAAACCCCAAAGGAAACCCAAAGGGACACAAATACATAAAACTTATTCTCCAAAATCTCCCATAAGAGGAGTCATCACAGTTTGTATTATTTAATGGAGATAAAAGTATCTAAGCAAAACATATAAACCAAAACATAGCCCCGAGAACAAAGGATCTTCGCAAATCTAGAAGTCTCCAGCATGCCTCAGCGAGAAACCTCACGTCCTGCATCTGAAAACCACAAAATCCGCATGGGTGAGAACCAGAGGTCCCCAGCATGGTAACAGCTTCCACATATATAATACATAATAATAGAGGAAAGCCAAAGGCAATCCAAGAACTTCCTCCAGATAATTCAAAGCTTATAAACAAGCTAAACCATATAAGGGCATCTGACTAAAGATTCTTCAGTCTAACTAATACTTCCCTTTCCAATTCCTTCTCACCTCCCAACCACCAGCAGGAGTATAATGTAGCAAACACAGTTATATCAGACAAGAAATATACAAATAGGGACAAATAAGGCAGTTAGACAATTAGCAAGTAATATGCAGTCAAATAGGCAATCTCAAACAATTCATATAGTATGCATATGATGAATGCCTGTCCCTAGTGGTTGTTGATATCATCTGTCGGTTATAGAGCCAACCCAACAAGTCTTGGCAGTTAACCATTGGACTGTCCCTCTGTCATGTCTCCCCAACTTGAGTCATGCTCATTATAACTTTATCATAATCATGATCCATATCCATCACCCTCACTGGTGAATATTTATCCATCACCATCACTGGTGAATATTTATCCATCACCATTACTGGTGAATATTTTTGGGGGTGAGCTCGTCCGGGAAATTCACAGTGCCCGGCCACCCTGACGACATAGGGTCAAAAGAGCTTCAAGTCTCGACCTGGAGCACGTGGTGGCTAGCCACTGCTTTCTCCCAGGGAAGCTCTCATCCCCGATAATGGAAGTGTAACATTCACAATTCATTCAACAGCATATATATGCGTTTATACATAGCCATAATCATGGCCCCGCCGTAACATGGCAATAATCCAGCCATCCGGCTCACGGTTAAATCCATAACCAGCCATCCGGCTCACGGTTAAATCCATAACTAGTCGTTTCATTATCAATCACAGCCTTTCGGCCCATGGCATAACAAGCACTTCCACCACCATCCTCCGCATCTCACATATTCATGCTTGATCCTCATTGATCATCCATTTTTCCCTTGCTTCACTCGCAAGTTGCCACATTCACTAGCCCTTCTTCTCATAGCTAGACATATCATAATGATTTAAGACATAAGTGGTGAGATCGGAGGCTTAGAAGTATGAAATTTGGCTTTTAAAACTCAAAAATCAACTTTGGGATGAAAACAGGTCCACGCGTACGCGCACTCCACGCGCACGCGTGGATGGCCTCGAAAACTCATCGACGCGTAAGCGTCATGCACGCTAACGTGTGGATTGAAAACTAGCCAAACGACGCGCACGCGTCAACCACGCGAACGCGTGGGTACTCTTGTGCCCCAGGCACAAAACTGGCACAGTTCATGCATAACTCTCTGGAAAATGGCTGGGCATTGGGTGCAGCACATTCGGCGTGCCCGCGCACATCACGCGCACGCGTGGATGGCACTTTCGAGAAGAACGGCGCGTACGCGCCAAGTGCGCCTACGCGCGGGGGGGTCATTCTGCTAAAAATTTTTCTAAGTTAAAAGTTGCAGAATTCACAGTTTCAACCCCCAATCTTCCGACGGACATAACTTTCTCATTTTAAATCGTTTTTCACCCGTTCTTTGAACGGCAGGGACATCCCGGATCCAATTTCATTTCTAAACAGATTTGGTACAAAACAGAGATCCGTAGTCCAAGTTATGTCCCATCAAAGTGTGCCCAAAAACCATATTTTTCATACAAAACCACAAAGTGCCATTTTCAAAACAAGCCATCTCCAACTCTTTTCAAAATCAATCAAAACATGCCAATTTCATCTCTTTTCTTTGAAATCAATCGAAATATATCAAATCCAACATCAAGCCTCCTCAACTCACACATTGACACTTTATCACAATTTACAAAATCACTATCTCATCATTTTAACCCACTTCACCCAAGTGGCTCAAACTCAAACATATTGACATATCATATACTCTTCCTCATGCCAATTCTCAACAACACCAATTCCAATAAATCATCATTGTACACAATCAATATCATACTTACCATCAACATGGTTCAACCCACAATTCAACCATAACCAATCATCAAGCACATATCACAATATGCATATTTCTCATACATCATACCACCAAGGCATCAATAATCATCATCACATATATGACCACATCATATATCTCAATCATTTAACAACATCAACCATTCAATGCCTATCTTAGGGCCTCTAGCCTAAGTATTTTCTACCACATTACATATTAGATACGGGAAACCGAAACCATACCTTAGCCGATTTCCCAAGCTCAACCGGAGCACTTCCAAATTACTTTTTCTCAAGCTCTCAAGGCCTCAAAACCTCCAAGAACAGATTTTTTACCACCAAATCCCTTTTTCAAGCTTTTCAAAATCACCACTCAAGCTCCAATATTCACGTATACACAACCTAAGCCACAATCATCACACCCATACACAACATCTCAAAACCCAAACATCATAGAACCACAAATTACACTAGGGTTGAGAATCTTACCACACCAAAGGTCCAAGGAGAAAAGATTAACCTTCTCCTTCAAGAGAGTTGGGTCCTATAACATCAAAGAGCCCAAAATCTCAACATTTTTTGGTCATAAAACTCGAAAACAAGGCTGGAATTTCGAAGAGCAAAACGTGGCTTACCTCAAGATTAATTGTATGGGTTTTGTAGAGCTCTCCACGGTGAACGCATGGCCGTAAACGGAGCGGCAATCGGAGCTCTAGATCAAAAGTTATGGTGGTTTGAAGATCAAGTGAGAGAAAGAACTTGAGAGAGAGTTCTTCCCTCCATGGCCTCCATTTTCAGCATGTGAGTGTGTTTAGTGAGGAGAGAGAATGCTAAAAACTAGGGTTTTGGTTTAGTTATGTTGGGCCAAGGGCCCACTTTGGGTCCGGTTGGCCCGGTTTGGCCCGTTCGGTCCAATCTTGGTCCGTTTTCTATAAAATTGGTACCGAAATTCTCGTCTCAATCTCCTCTATCATATTTAGCCACAAAAATCACATTTTAGGCTTTCTAGAATAAATTCTCATTTATAGGTTAATTAGCCGTTAATTAACAGGGTTTTACAACTCTTCCTTCTTCTATTCTCTTCTTCTTTTACTAACATAAAGGAATCTCTATTCTGTGACATAGAGGATTCCTCTTCTTTTCTGGTTTTCTTCTCTTTCATATGAACAAGAACAAGGAAAAAGGCACTCTTGTTGAAATTGATCCAGAACCTGAAAGGACTCTGAAGAGGAAACTAAGAGAAGCTAAGTTACAACAATCTAAAGGTAACCTTTCAGAAATTTTCGAACAAGAGAAGGAGATGGCAGCCGAACCTAACAACAATAATGCAAGGAGGATGCTTGGTGATTTTACCAAACCAACTTCCAAATTTGATGGAAGAAGCATCTCCATTCCTGCCATTGGAGTCAACAATTTTGAGCTTAAACCTCAACTAGTTGCTTTAATGCAACAGAACTGCAAGTTTTATGGACTTCCATCTGAAGATCCTTACCAGTTTTTAACTGAGTTCTTGCAGATTTGTGAGACTGTTAAGACAAATGGAGTAGATCCTGAAGTCTACAGGTTCATGCTTTTCCCTTTTGCTGTAAGAGACAAAGCTAGAACACGGTTGGACTCACAACCTAAAGATAGCCTGGACTCCTGGGATAAGCTGGTCACGGCTTTCGTGGATAAATTCTTTCCTCCTCAAAAGCTGAGCAAGCTTAGAGTGGATGTTCAGACCTTCAAGCAAAAGGATGGTGAATCCCTCTATGAAGCTTGGGAAAGATACAAGCAGCTGACCAAAAGGTGTCCATCTGGCATGTTTTCAGAATGGACCATATTAGATATATTTTATTATGGTCTATCTGAGTTTTCGAAAATGTCACTGGACCATTCTGCAGGTGGATCCATTCACCTAAAGAAAATGCCTGCAGAAGCTCAAGAATTTATTGATATGGTTGCAAATAACCAATTCATGTACACTTCTGAGAGGAATTCCGTGAATAATGGGACGCCTCAGAGGAAGGAAGTTCTTGAAATTGATGCTCTGAATGCCATATTGGCTCAGAACAAAGTGTTGACTCAGCAAGTTAACATGATTTCTCAAAGTCTGAATGGATGGCAAAATGCATCCAACAGTACTAAAGAGGCAGCTTCTAAAGAAGCTTATGATCCTGAGAACCCTGCAATAGCAGAGGTAAATTACATGGGTAAACCTTATGGAAACACCTATAAATCATCATGGAGAAATCATCTAAATTTCTCATGGAAGGATCAACAAAAGCCTCAACAAGGCTTTAATAATGGTGGAAGAAATAGGCTCAGTAATAACAAGCCTTTTCCATTATCTTCTCAGCAACAGACAGAAAATTCTGAATAGAGCCCCTCTAATTTAGCAAACTTAGTCTCTGATCTGTCAAAAGCCACTTTCAGTTTCATGAGTGAAACAAGATCCTCCTTAAGAAATCTAGAGGCACAAGTGGGCCAGCTGAGTAAGAAAGTCATTGAAACTCCTCCCAGTATTCTCCCAAGCAATACAGAAGAGAATCCAAAAGGAGAGTGCAAGGCCATTGATGTGATCAATATGGCCGAATGCACAAGGGAGGAGAAGGACAAAAATCCTAGTGAGGAGGATGGTGGACGAAATTGTGATCCATGCTCTTTGTACTTGTATAAAATTTAATGATTGGCTCTATTTGAATTCACAACGCCGTTCAACTAACCAGCAAGTGTACTGGGTCGTCCAAGTAATAAACCTTACGCGAGTAAGGGTCGATCCCACAGAGATTGTTGGTATGAAGCAAGCTATGGTCACCTTGTAAATCTCAGTTAGGCAGATTAAATTGATTTATGGGTTTTTGAATAATTGATAATAAAAAGAAAATAAAAGGGATAGAGATACTTATGTAGATTAATAGTGGGAATTTCAGATAAGTGCATGGAGATGCTGTGTGTAACAACCCTGATTTTCGAGTACATGAGATCTTTTCTGAAAGTACGAATTTCTCCGGAAGATCAGTAAAGGGAACACCTCTGTTATATCATCAAGCATCTCAATCCTCATTATCATTATGTCATCCTTAAGCTAGAACTTTTTATGAGGCAAGCTCGATAATGCAGTTACGAAGAACATAGTTTTGAACCGTATCGGTTAGGAATTTTGATCCGGTTTTTCGTAAGTAGTCTCTGTTTGACGAACCGGACTCGATTCATGAGAGGAGAGAGATAATAGTATAATATTATCATTATATTAGTATTATAAAATTCTTGAATGATATTATAAGGTTACCTGGTTTGTTTTTGTTAAAAACACAAAATCGGTTTAACCGGGTTTACGGTTTACTGGTGCAGCTTAGCACTAGCACTCTCTGATGACTTTAGCAATGCTAAGGCCTCATTATACATGTTCTATTATCATAATAAATATGTTACTAGTGTCATTTATGCTAGTAGCTCAGAAAATAATTTTTAGAGATGTTTTTACGAGTGTTCCAATACACCTAGTTTTAGTAGTTGTACACCAGAGATATTTTAATATTATTTTAATCCACCTCCAAGCCAACCAATCATAACTCACCTTACACCCCCAAGATCTCCAAGGCTGTCTCATTTCATCATTTTGGCCGAAAATAACAAGAGAGAAAAGAGAGAAACTTTCATGACCCTTTAATCTTCAAAGCTTGATTTCTTCTGAACTAAAACTCAAATCAAAACTCCGATTTCACCAAAATGATCCTCTCTTCTTCCTCTACATAACCATGTGATTTATCAAGGCTGGAAATAAGGTGAGATGGCTGTCTCCCTTCCTCTTCAATTCGGTTTTCAAGGAAAACCATGCAAAACATGTGTTTTCTTGATGTTTTTCCTTAGGAATCATGCTTAACTTGACTTGAGGGCCAAGAAACGTGAATTTCCAGCAACTCTAAGGTGATATATCTCTTCCTAACATGCTGAGTGAGATTTGGTCAGTTGAGAGTTTTTGGATTTAAAGTTGTTCTTGATGTGATTTAGGAGGAAAAAGTGCTAAAGGACCACCTGAAAGTCTAACTGAATTAGGAGCAGCAAAACCAGGTAGGGTTTGACGAATTTAATCTTGATTGATTGTGTTTGAGTTGTGTGATTATGATATGGTTTGGCTGTGCTTGAAATTGATTGTTTGTATAAGTAATTCTTGTTGAAATTTTGGTGAAAATTTGATGAAATTTGATGAAATTCAAGCTATGAATGTGTGTTCTTATGGCTGCTGGAAAACGAAACCCTAGAGCTTAAATTGGGGTTCAATTTGTGTTGAAATCATGTAGAAAAGATGGGGTTTTAGTGGCTGCAATTTTATTTTGAATTATGGTAAAAATCGGTTGCTGAAAAGACTGAAAAACGGGTAAAAACAGAGAAAGAATTTGAAGAATTTATGAAGAACATGAAGAACACCTTGAGTGTGATGAAGAACAATGAAGAACAGGCTTTAGATCTTAAAAAGGGCAAGGAAGTAAAATTTTTGGTGTTTAAGGGGTTGTTTGGTAATTTCTGAAAGTTAGGGTGGTAAAAGTAGAAATATTAAAGTTACGGGTGGTTAAAAGTGAATTTTAAAGGTTAAAAGTAAAAGTGAGTTAATTTTCGAAAATTTAATAATAAAATAATAAATAATAATAAAATATTAAATAATAATATTTAATTAAAAATAATATTTTAATAAAAATAATAAAATAATGCGAAAAAGGCAGTTTTCTGTAAAAGCTTTAGAAAGACAACTTTAAGTGCAGAATCTTATAATTACCTTCATAAAACACTTAGGGAGTGGTAATAACATGTTAGTGAGGAAAAGATAAAGAAAAGATAAAAGTTAAAGAAAAGATAAAAATCGAAGAAAAAGTCTGTAAAGTTTTAATGACAGAAAAACAGACAGACATTAGTGAACGAACAAGGGCAACATAGTTAGTCCTTGAGTTGCGACTAGGGTTAGGTATAATATGAAAAGTTAAACTGTTTCAGTATAGACTTAATGAACCTATACTTGGGACAAGCTAACTATTCATACCGAAATTTACATAAGCTTTAAATACATACGTTAAGCAAAGAAATCAGAGCAGAGTAGAATGACACAGAAAATAGAGTAACCAGAGTAAAGTAAAGAGATAAAGAGAAAAGGAGTAATATAGATACATTTGAAAAGAGTAATCAGAGAAGAGAAAAGAGATACAGAGAACAGAGTAATTAAAACAGAGTAAAGAGATACAGAGAAAAGAGAAATCAGAACAGGGTAAAGAAACTAAGAACAGAAGGCTTATTGAGAAGTTCCTTGTTGCTTGAGGCAACCTAAGAGAAAGTATACTATATATATATATATATATATATATATATATATATATATATATATATATATATATATTGTTGCTTAATGCAACCCAAGAGATATTATATATATGTTGCTTAATGCAACCCAAGAGATATTATATGTATATATATGTTGCTTAATGCAACCCAAGAGATGTTTGTTTATCTATCTGTTGCCCTGAGGCAACCCAAGAGCTTCTGTAGGGAAACTAGGATACCTACAGCAATTTTCCGTTCCCAAGAGTATATTTCCTGCGAGTAGAAAGCAGAGGCTGTCTCAATAGAGCTGCTAATAATTATATGCGCATTTATTTGAACGGAAAATCGTATCCGGGAAATCGTGAACTCGTGACCGGATAAATGTCGGGAATGCAGGTGCTAACCGACACATGAGCTCATGGCCTGTACTAGGACTAGACATGCATCATTCTTGTCTGCGCATCATTCTCTGTTGCATTCCTTTCTGTGTGTGATCTATTTCTTTGTGTTTGTCTGCTTGTATGCTATTTGTATGTTTTATTTTCTTGTATTCTTTTGTTTGTGTTCTGCTTTCTATTGCCTCTACTTTCTCTTTCTATCTTTATCTTTTGGTTACTGCTTCGCTATATTCTATTATTCGTCTGCTAATCGACCCCAAATAAATGAATATAACTAATAACCCCGACCCTACTAAGAACTCCCCAGTTCTTACCCCTTTTCTCTCCCTTCCCCCTCCAGATGGAAGCATGAGTACCCTTTCGTAGTTCGTTGACGACCGTTCGTAAAGAGAATTTCGCTCTAGGTAGTCTTCTGAGTCTAGGGTGAATCTCTTTATCTATGTATATGTATATACTGTGAGACCAGCCAACGTCTGCACCCCGCTCGTATGCGCACTTTAACCTGAATCCTGAGTACGAGACTCCCATTGTGTGGCTACTTGATGAGGTACCAGAGGGACGTCCTATGGCAATGTCTGATCGTGCAGAGGAATAGCAGATAATATCCTACCTTTGGTGACGTTCACTTGACTTGAGTTTTTGAAGACTTAGAACGTACTTTCCCTCGCTTTAGTAGTTTAGAGGGACTAGGCGAGTACAGAGTCTAGGCTAGCCTGGGTGCCAGCTTAGGGACTTCTTGAACAGGTCAGGACCTGGGATGTTGTATATATATATATGTATATAGATATTATTTAGCTATATCTAGGGGTGTTCTAACTAAAGGTCTATACTCTACTAAAGGCTGGATCACTGAATCTTGTTAGCTGCTTGTGATGTATTTATGTGTGGTTGTTTATAACTGTTTTATCTATTATTATTTGTGAATTGATTATAAATGATTATGTTTATTAATCCAAACGTTTTCAGAAAAAAAAAAAATACACCTCGCAAATTAACTATGCTTTTAACAACGAATCAGGCTCATATGATAAATAATAGATAATAACTAGGAAGACAAATTGGTAGCGCTCAGTTTCCGGTGTGTCCTAGGCGTACTGAAAATTGGGTCGTTACAATTTGGTATCAGAGCAGTTCGTTCCCAGTAGAGCCTAGGGAGTGGACTGACTATGCTTCATTGCATACTCTGTTGTGTGTCTCATGCGTATAGGATATCCCAGTGATATATGTTGCATGATTGTTTCTGTGTTTTCATTTTGGGAATGTTCACACTTGACTTGAAGTGTTAAGACTGATCACCTTAATAATGATTGTTTGGTGTGAACGGGACCACGATGGGTTCACAGAGACAAGGCGTACGGGAAGGAATTCCTAATGTTAACTACGAGAGGGAACAGGAAATGTTTATGGTTACCATGAACGATGTGGTTGAAGTAGTGCGTGAAGCTGGGGTAACAGCGGCTAGGGCTGTTGAACGTCTCGGAGTGAGAAATGGGAACGAGAATGAATACGGAGAAGATAATAGAAACGATGAGAACAACTTAGGGCATCCTGAAAGACCTATGACCCTTGCGACATTTCTGAAGGTTAATCCGCCTAAGTTCAAGGGTACACTCGTTGCGACTGACGATGATAACTGGTTTCGAGCTATTGAACGATCATTGCGAGCGCAGCATGTTCCGGAAGGCCAACACGTGGAGTTTGCTACTTATATGCTCGAGGGAGAAGCTGAGTACTGGTGGTAGGGGATACAGCGATTGCTACAACAGAATGAAAATAACATTCCTTGGGATATCTATAAGGATGAATTTTATAAGAAGTATTTTCCGAGGGCAGCTCATGATGCTAAGGAGACGGAGCTTATGCAGTTGAAACAAGGGGATATGACTATTGCTGAGTATGCCCGTAAGTTTGATGACTTGTGTTGTTTCTCCAAGATTTGTCAAGGGGATCCTGCAGACCTTGAAGAATGGAAGTGCTTGAAGTTTGAAGGAGGCCTTTGTGTTGATCTGATGAGTTCAATACTTTCGCTGGAGATACGTAATTTTGCCGAATTAGTCAACAAGAGCAAGTTAGTGGAAGAATGTATTAAGAAAGTGATTGTGGCTAAAGTGAGTCGCCAAGGATTTCCACCAAGGCGTCTTAGCAATCATCAGACAGCTGGGAGAAGGGTGCATTTTAAAGCACGTGGCATACGACAGCGTAAGAACCTACAAGTTGGTAACATTACTGATCGCCGTATGGGTAAGAATAGAGGTAAAGTAAGGCAAGGTAATGGTAAACGAGCCCATCAGGCTTACATAAACACTGCATGTAAGTAATGCGGAAAAGAGCATGATAACAGGTCTTGCTAGTTTGGATCACCTAACTGCTATGCTTGTAGAGAACTTGGACATATTACCAAGGATTGTCCAAAGGGATTTACTCGAAATCCAGTTAGCACTCAACAACAAGGACGAGTGTTTGCTATCACTATTGACAATGTTGTGCAATCGAACACCCTCATTCAAGGTCAGGTTATGTCAAGAATCGATTTCTAACTGTACTGTATGATTCGGGTGCATCGCATTCTTTATTTCTCTAATTATTGCTCACGAGTTAGGATTATATTTCTTTAAATTGAATTTTTACTTGATTTTCCATACACCTGCATCCCAAAATGCTTTGACCAGTTTAGTGCGCCTGCAAGTACCACTCGCTATTAGGAACAGGACTTTTATACACGATCTAATCTGTTTATCTCCATCTGGTTTAGAAGTTATTTTAGGATTAGATTGGTTATCTAAGTATCATGTTTTCTTTGATTATTTTAAAAGAACTGCTGTTATTCCATCTAATAGTCTATGTACTAAACCATTTTTGTTCCACACCTTATATCTGAATTCTGTAAGAGTTACCTTAGGCGGGAGTGATTGTGAGGGGTACGTTCTGTTAGCGGCTAGCTCGAATGATAGTGAATTAAGCTTAGAACGAATCCAAATGGTGAAAGAATTTCCTGATGTTTTCTTGGACGACATACCTGAGTTTCTTCCTCAGCAAGAGATAAAATTCAGCATTGATCTAGTACCTGGAACCGGACCGATTTTCAAAGCACCGTACCGGATGTCACCATTGCTTGCAGAGCTGAAGAAGCTATGAGATAGGATCATAGTGGCCTATGGAGGTACAAGAACAGAATTTGTGTGCCTAACTCTGGAGAATTGCAACAAAAGATTCTTACAGAAGCTCATCAAAGCAGACTTTCTATGCACCCTGGAGTGACAAAGATGTATCGAGACTTGAAACAAATATTTTGGTGGCCGGGCTTAAAGAGAAAAGTAGCTGATTATGTCTCAAGATGTTTAACCTGCCAGAAGGTGAAGGTGGAACATCAGAAGCCGTCAGGAACCCTGCAACCCTTAGAAATACCACAATGGAAATGGGATACCTTCGTAAATTGTTTCAGATTGAGATCCGAGGTTTACTTCCAGATTCTGGGGAGTTTTCCAGAAAGCTTTAGGAAATAGAATTGCACACGAGTATAGCATACCATCTTCAGATAGACGGACAATCAGAGCGGACAATCCAGACATTAGAAGACATGCTAAGATCTTGTGTGATGGATAACCAAGGTAGTTGGGATAAATATTTGCCGTTGGTCGAGTTCGTCTACAACAATAGTTACCAACAAAGTATCGGGATGGCACCATATGAAGCTCTCTATGGAAGGAGATGTCAGACACCATTGTGTTGGAATGATGATGGAGAAGCTAGTGTTTTGGGTCCAGACTTGGTGCAAGAAACTACTGGGAAGATAAAGAAGATTCGTCGGAAGATCCAGACAGCACAGAGTCGTCAAAAGAGCTATGCCGATAATAGACGTAGACCCTTAGAGTTTAGTGACGGAAACCATGTCTTACTAGAAGTAACTTCGATTACTGGAATAGGTAGAGCCCTTAAGACTAAAAGGCTTAACCCGCAATACGTGGAACCTTTCCAAATACTTAAAAAAGTCGGTCTAGTAGCTTATCAAATAGTCCTTCCTCCTTATTTATCAAACCTTCATGATGTTTTTCATGTCTCACAACTTAGGAAATATATTCCCGATGAGAGTCACATTTTACGACCAGAAACAGTACAGTTATGAAATCATTTGACATATCAAGCATCACCAGTTCAGATCGTAGGAAGAAGTGATAAGCAGTTAAGAGGAAAAACTGTTCGCTTAGTCAAAGTAGCTTGGGGACAAAGAGGAGAAGAAGAGCACACTTGGGAACTGGAGGATAAGATGAAAGCTAATTACTCGCATCTATTCCTAGGTAACTAAAATTTTGAGGGCAAAATTTTCTTTTAGGAGGGTAGAATGTAACAACCCTGATTTTCGAGTACATGAGATCTTTTCTGAAAGTACGAATTTCTCCGGAAGATCAGTAAAGGGAACACCTCTGTTATATCATCAAGCATCTCAATCCTCATTATCATTATGTCATCCTTAAGCTAGAACTTTTTATGAGGCAAGCTCGATAATGCAGTTACGAAGAACATAGTTTTGAACCGTATCGGTTAGGAATTTTGATCCGGTTTTTCGTAAGTAGTCTCTGTTTGACGAACCGGACTCGATTCATGAGAGGAGAGAGATAATAGTATAATATTATCATTATATTAGTATTATAAAATTCTTGAATGATATTATAAGGTTACCTGGTTTGTTTTTGTTAAAAACAGAAAATCGATTTAACCGGGTTTACGGTTTACTGGTGCAGCTTAGCACTAGCACTCTCTGATGACTTTAGCAATGCTAAGGCCTCATTATACATGTTCTATTATCATAATAAATATGTTACTAGTGTCATTTATGCTAGTAGCTCAGAAAATAATTTTTAGAGATGTTTTTACGAGTGTTCCAATACACCTAGTTTTAGTAGTTGTACACCAGAGATATTTTAATATTATTTTAATCCACCTCCAAGCCAACCAATCATAACTCACCTTACACTCCCAAGACCTCCAAGGCTGTCTCATTTCATCATTTTGGCCGAAAATAACAAGAGAGAAAAGAGAGAAACTTTCATGACCCTTTAATCTTCAAAGCTTGATTTCTTCTGAACTAAAACTCAAATCAAAACTCCGATTTCACCAAAATGATCCTCTCTTCTTCCTCTACATAACCATGTGACTTATCAAGGCTGGAAATAAGGTGAGATGGCTGTCTCCCTTCCTCTTCAATTCGGTTTTCAAGGAAAACCATGCAAAACATGTGTTTTCTTGATGTTTTTCCTTAGGAATCATGCTTAACTTGACTTGAGGGCCAAGAAACGTGAATTTCCAGCAACTCTAAGGTGATATATCTCTTCCTAACATGCTGAGTGAGATTTGGTCAGTTGAGAGTTTTTGGATTTAAAGTTGTTCTTGATGTGATTTAGGAGGAAAAAGTGCTAAAGGACCACCTGAAAGTCTAACTGAATTAGGAGCAGCAAAACCAGGTAGGGTTTGACAAATTTAATCTTGATTGATTGTGTTTGAGTTGTGTGATTATGATATGGTTTGGCTGTGCTTGAAATTGATTGTTTGTATAAGTAATTCTTGTTGAAATTTTGGTGAAAATTTGATGAAATTTGATGAAATTCAAGCTATGAATGTGTGTTCTTATGGCTGCTGGAAAACGAAACCCTAGAGCTTAAATTGGGGTTAAATTTGTGTTGAAATCATGTAGAAAAGATGGGGTTTTAGTGGCTGCAATTTTATTTTGAATTATGGTAAAAATCGGTTGCTGAAAAGACTGAAAAACGGGTAAAAACAGAGAAAGAATTTGAAGAATTTATGAAGAACATGAAGAACACCTTGAGTGTGATGAAGAACAATGAAGAACAGGCTTTAGATCTTAAAAAGGGCAAGGAAGTAAAATTTTTGGTGTTTAAGGGGTTGTTTGGTAATTTCTGAAAGTTAGGGTGGTAAAAGTAGAAATATTAAAAGTTACGGGTGGTTAAAAGTGAATTTTAAAGGTTAAAAGTAAAAGTGAGTTAATTTTCGAAAATTTAATAATAAAATATTAAATAATAATATTTAATTAAAAATAATATTTTAATAAAAATAATAAAATAATGCGAAAAAGGCAGTTTTCTGTAAAAGCTTTAGAAAGACAACTTTAAGTGCAGAATCTTATAATTACCTTCATAAAACACTTAGGGAGTGGTAATAACATGTTAGTGAGGAAAAGATAAAGAAAAGATAAAAGTTAAAGAAAAGATAAAAATCGAAGAAAAAGTTTGTAAAGTTTTAATGACAGAAAAACAGACAGACATTAGTGAACGAACTAGGGCAACATAGTTAGTCCTTGAGTTGCGACTAGGGTTAGGTATAATATGAAAAGTTAAACTGTTTCAGTATAGACTTAATGAACCTATACTTGGGACAAGCTAACTATTCATACCGAAATTTACATAAGCTTTAAATACATACGTTAAGCAAAGAAATCAGAGCAGAGTAGAATGACACAGAAAATAGAGTAACCAGAGTAAAGTAAAGAGATAAAGAGAAAAGGAGTAATATAGATACATTTGAAAAGAGTAATCAGAGAAGAGAAAAGAGATACAGAGAACAGAGTAATTAAAACAGAGTAAAGAGATACAGAGAAAAGAGAAATCAGAACAGGGTAAAGAAACTAAGAACAGAAGGCTTATTGAGAAGTTCCTTGTTGCTTGAGGCAACCTAAGAGAAAGTATACTATATATATATATATATATATATATTTGTTGCTTAATGCAACCCAAGAGATATTATATATATGTTGCTTAATGCAACCCAAGAGATATTATATATATGTTGCTTAATGCAACCCAAGAGATATTATATGTATATGTTGCTTAATGCAACCCAAGAGATGTTTGTTTATCTATCTGTTGCCCTGAGGCAACCCAAGAGCTTCTGTAGGGAAACTAGGATACCTACAGCAATTTTCCGTTCCCAAGAGTATATTTCCTGCGAGTAGAAAGCAGAGGCTGTCTCAATAGAGCTGCTAATAATTATATGCGCATTTATTTGAACGGAAAATCGTATCCGGGAAATCGTGAACTCGTGACCGGATAAATGTCGGGAATGCAGGTGCTAACCGACACATGAGCTCATGGCCTGTACTAGGACTAGACATGCATCATTCTTGTCTGCGCATCATTCTCTATTGCATTCCTTTCTGTGTGTGATCTATTTCTTTGTGTTTGTCTGCTTGTATGCTATTTGTATGTTTTATTTTCTTGTATTCTTTTGTTTGTGTTCTGCTTTCTATTGCCTCTACTTTCTCTTTCTATCTTTATCTTTTGGTTACTGCTTCGCTATATTCTATTATTCGTCTGCTAATCGACCCCAAATAAATGAATATAACTAATAACCCCGACCCTACTAAGAACTCCCCAGTTCTTACCCCTTCTCTCTCCCTTCCCCCTCCAGATGGAAGCATGAGTACCCTTCCGTAGTTCGCTGACGACCGTTCGTAAAGAGAATTTCGCTCTAGGTAGTCTTCTGAGTCTAGGGTGAATCTCTTTATCTATGTATATGTATATACTGTGAGACCAGCCAACGTCTGCACCCCGCTCGTATGCGCACTTTAACCTGAATCCTGAGTACGAGACTCCCATTGTGTGGCTACTTGATGAGGTACCAGAGGGACGTCCTATGGCAATGTCTGATCGTGCAGAGGAATAGCAGATAATATCCTACCTTTGGTGACGTTCACTTGACTTGAGTTTTTGAAGACTTAGAACGTACTTTCCCTCGCTTTAGTAGTTTAGAGGGACTAGGCGAGTACAGAGTCTAGGCTAGCCTGGGTGCCAGCTTAGGGACTTCTTGAAGAGGTCAGGACCTGGGATGTTGTATATATATATATGTATATAGATATTATTTAGCTATATCTAGGGGTGTTCTAACTAAAGGTCTATACTCTACTAAAGGCTGGATCACTGAATCTTGTTAGCTGCTTGTGATGTATTTATGTGTGGTTGTTTATAACTGTTTTATCTGTTATTATTTGTGAATTGATTATAAATGATTATGTTTATTAATCCAAACGTTTTCAGAAAAAAAAAATACACCTCGCAAATTAACTATGCTTTTAACAACGAATCAAGCTCATATGATAAATAATAGATAATAACTAGGAAGACAAATTGGTAGCGCTCAGTTTCCGGTGTGTCTTAGGCGTACTGAAAATTGGGTCGTTACACTGTGCTCCTCTTGAAACTCTACTTCACTACTCTTTCTTCCAATCCTTCTTACTCCTTTCCATGGCAAGCTGTATGTAGGGCTTCACTATCATCAATGGCTACTTTCAATCCTCTCGGGAAAATGGTCCTATGCGCTGTCACTGCACGGCTAATCGTCTGGAGGCATCACCCTTGGTTGATAGCTACATCCCATCCTCTCAGTGAAAACGTTCCAAATGCTCTGTCACAGCACGGCTAATCATCTGTCGATTCTCAATCAAGTTGGAATGGAATCCATTGATTCTTTTGCGTCTGTCACTAACGCCCAGCCTTCAGGAGTTTGAAGCTCGTCACAGTCATTCAATACCGGAATCCTACTCGGAATACCACAGACAAGGTAGACTTTCCAGATTCCCAGGATCCTACTCGGAATACCATAGACAAGGTTAGACTTTCCGGATCCTCATGAATGCCGCCATCTTTCTAGCTTATACCACGAAGATTCTGTTGGGGAATCTAAGAGATATGCGCCCGGCCTAAGGTAGAACGGAAGTGGTTGTCAATCACGCGCGTTCATAAGTGAGAATGATGATGAGTGTCACGGATCATCACATTCATCAAAGTTAAGTGCAACGTATATCTTGGAATAAGAATAAAAGAGGGTTGAATAGAAAGGAATAGTAATTGTATTGAAACTTGAGGTACAGCAGAGCTCCACACCCTTAATCTATGGTGTGCAGAAACTCCAGTGTTGAAAATACATAAGTAAAAGGTTCAGGCATGGCCGAATGGCCAGCCCCCAAAACGTGATCAATAGTCTCCTAAGATGAAGAATAAAACAAAACTGAGACCAAAGATGTCTAATACAATAGTAGCTTATCCTATTTATACTAGACTAGCTACTAGGGTTTACATGAGTAAGTAATTGATGCATAAATCCACTTCCGGGGCCCACTTGGTGTATGTTTGGGCTGAGCTTGATCTATCCACGAGCTGAGGCTTCTCTTGGAGTTGAACTCCAAGTTATGACGTGTTTTGGGCGTTCAACTCCGGATCATGACGTTTTTCTGGCGTTTAACTCCAGACAGCAGCATGTACTTGGCGTTCAACGCCAAGTCACGTCGTCAATTTCCGAATAAAATATAGACTATTATATATTGCTGGAAAGCCCTGGATGTCTACTTTCCAACGCCGTTGAGAGCGCGCCAATTAGAGTTCTGTAGCTCCAGAAAATCCATTTTGAGTGTAGGGAGGTCAGATTCCAACAGCATCAGCAGTCCTTTTGTCAGCCTTTTTCAGAGTTTTGCTCAAATCCCTCAATTTCAGCTAGAAATTACCTGAAATCACAGAAAAACACACAAACTCATAGTAAAGTCCAGAAATGTGAATTTAACATAAAAACTAATGAAAACATCCCTAAAAGTAGCTTGAACTTACTAAAAACTACCTAAAAACAATGCCAAAAAGCATATAAATTATCCGCTCATCAGAGGACCTCCTAGGACGTCTCTCAAGCAACAAGGAGTTTCCTATTAAGGATCCAAAGGAATCTGAGGCTCATATAGAGACCATAGAGATTCCATTAAATCTCCTTCTGCCATTCATGAGCTCTGAAGACTATTCTTCCTCTGAAGAGGATGAAGATGTGACTGGAGAGCAAGTTGCTCAATATTTAGGAGCTATCATGAAGCTGAAAGCCAAGTTGTTTGGTAATGAGACTTGGGAAGTGAACCTCCCTTGCTCATTAGTGAACTAGATACCTGGATTCAGCAAATTTTACCTCAAAAGAGACAAGATTCTAGCAAGTTCTTAATACCTTGTACCATAGGCGTCATGACCTTTGAAAAAGCTCTATGTGATCTGGGGACAGGGATAAATCTTATGCCACTCTTTGTAATGGAGAAGCTGGGGATCATTGAGGTACAACCTGCCTTGTTCTCATTATAATTGGCAGACAAGTCATTAAGACAAGCTTATGGATTAGTAGAGGACGTGTTAGTAAAGGTTGAAGGCCTTTACATCCTTGCTGATTTCATAATCTTAGACACTAGAAAGGAAGAGGATGAATGCATCATCCTTGGAAGACCTTTCCTAGCCACAGCAGGAGCTGTGATAAATGTTAACAAAGGTGAATTAGTCCTTCAATTGAATAGGGACTACCTTGTGTTTAAGGCACATGGCCATCCCTCTGTGACAAAAGAGAGTAAGCATGAAGAGCTTCTCTCGGTACAGAGTCAAACAGAGCCCCCACAGTCAAACTCTAAGTTTGGTGTTGGGAGGCCACAACCAAACACTAAGTTTAGTGTTAAGAACCCATATCCAAACTCTAAGTTTGGTGTTGGGAGTTTTACAACATTGACCTGATCACCTTTGTGGCTCCATGGGCACTGTCAAGCTAATGACATTAAAAGAGCGCTTGTTGGGAGGCAACCCAATTTTTATTTATCTAATTTTTATTTTATTTTATTGTTATTTTGTGTTTTATTAGGTATATGATCATGTGGAGTCACGAAAAAAATATAAAAAGTAAAAACAGAATAAAAAATAGCAGAAGAAAAATCACACCCTGGAGGGAGGACATACTGGCGTTCAACGCCAGTAAGGAGCATCTGGCTAGCGTTCAACGCCAGAACAAAGCATGAATCTGGCGCTGAATGCCAGAAACAAGCAACATCCTGGCGTTTGAACGCCAGGAATGTGCCTTGAGGAAAGCTGGCGCTGAACGCCAGTAACAAGCATGGAACTGGCGTTCAACGCCAGAAACATGCTACACATGGGCGTTGAACGCCCAGAGTGTGCATCATCTCGGCGTTTAAATGCCAGAATAGTGTGCAAAGGCATTTTACATGCCTAATTGGTGCAGGGATGTAAATCCTTGACACCTAAGGATCTGTGGATCCCACAGGATCCCCACCTAACATATTCCCACCTTACCTCCTAATCCTATAACACTCTTCCCCAAAACACACTTCCCAACAACTTCAATCTCTCTTCCCAATTACCCCCTTCACCACTCACATCCATCCACTCTTCCCCATAAACCCCACCCACCTTCAAAATTCAAAAAACTTTCCTACCCAAACCCACCCTAATTGACCGAAACTACACCCACTCCCCTCCCTATATATACCCTTCCATTCTACTTCATTTTCACACAACACAAACCCCCTCTTCTACACCTTGGCCGAAACACCATCTCTCACTCTCCTCCATATTTTCTTCTTCTTCTTCTTCTCTTCTTTCTTCTCTTGCTCGAGGGCGAGCAATATTTTAAGTTTGGTGTGGTAAAAGCATAAGCTTTTTGTATTTTCATTACCATCAATGGCACCTAAGGCCGGAGAATCCTCTAGAAAAGGAAAAGGGAAGACAAAAGCTTCCACCTCCGAGTCATGGGAGATGGAAAGATTCATCTCCAAAAGCCATCAAGACCAATTCTATGATGTTGTGGCAAAGAAGAAGGTGATCCCTGAAGTCCCTTTCAAGCTCAAGAAAAATGAGTATCCGGAGATCCGAAATGAGATCCGAAGAAGAGGTTGGGAAGTCCTAACCAACCCCATACAACAAGTCGGAATCTTAATGGTTCAAGAATTCTATGCCAATGCATGGATCACTAAGAACCATGATCAAAGTATGAACCCGAGTCTAAAGAATTATCTCACAATGGTTCGGGGGAAATACTTAGATTTTAGTCCGGAAAATGTGAGGTTGGCATTCCACTTGCCCATGATGCAAGGAGATGAACGCCCCTACACTAGAAGGGTCAACTTTGATCAAAGGTTGGACCAAGTCCTCATGGACATATGTGTGGAAGGAGCTCAATAGAAAAGAGACTCCAAAGGCAAGCTAGTTCAACTGAGAAAACTGGACCTCAAGCCTGTGGCTAGAGGATGGTTGGAGTACATTCAACGCTTCATCATTCCCACTAGCAACCGATCTGAAGTTACTGTGGATCGGGCCATCATGATTCATAGCATCATGATTGGAGAGGAAGTAGAAGTTCATGAAGTCATCTCCAATGAAATCTACAAAATAGCCGATAAGTCCTCTAACACGGCAAGGCTAGCTTTTCCTCGTCTTATTTTCCATCTATGTTACTCAGCTGGAGTTATCATAGAAGGAGACATCCTCATTGAAGAGGATAAGCCCATCACCAAGAAGAGGATGGAGCAAGCAAGAGAGACCCTCCATGGATCTCAAGAGATGCATGAGGAAGCTCATCATCAAGAAATCCCTGAGATGCCTCAAGGGATGCACTGTCCTCCCAACAACTATTGGGAACAACTCAACACTTTCTTAGAAGATTTAAGCTACAATGTGGAACAATTAAGGGTGGAACATCATGAGCACTCCATCATTCTCCATGAAATAAGAGAAGATCAAAGAGCAATGAGAGAGGAGCAACAAAGTCAAGGAAGGGACATAGAAGAGCTTAAGGACATTGTTGGTCCTTCAAGAAGAAGATGCCATTAAGGTGGATTCATTCCTTATTCTTATTTCTTTCTGCTTTTCGGTTTTTATGTTGTGTTCATTTATGTTTGGTGTCTCTACTTCATGATCATTAGTGTTTAGTAACTATGTCTTAAAGTTATGAATAATTCCATTAATCCTTCACCTTTCTTAAATGAAAAATGTTTTTAATTCAAAAGAATAAAAAGAACATGAATTTCGAATTTATCCTTGAATTTAGTTTAATTATATTGATGTGGTGACAATACTTTTTGCTTTCTGAATGAATGCTTGAACAGTGCATATTTTTGATCTTGTTGTTTATGAATGTTAAAATTGTTGGCTCTTGAAAGAATGATGAACAAAGAGAAATGTTATTGATAATCTGAAAAATCATGAAATTGATTCTTGAAGCAAGAAAAAGCAGTGAAAAAGCAAAAGCTTGAAAAAAAAAGAAAAAAAATGGCAAAAAAAATTAAAATAGAAAGAAAAAGAAAAAACAAGCAGAAAAAGCCAATAGCCCTTAAAACCAAAAGGCAAGGGTAAAAAGGATCCAAGGCTTTGAGCATCAGTGGAAAGGAGGGCCCAAGGAATTAAAATCCAGGCCTAAGCGGCTAAATCAAGCTGTCCCTAACCATGTGCTTGTGGCATGCAGGTCCAAGTGAAAAGCTTGCGACTGAGTGGTTAAAGTCGTGATCCAAAGCAAAAAGAGTGTGCTTAAGAGCTCTGGACACCTCTAACTGGGGACTCTAGCAAAGCTGAGTCACAATCTGAAAAGGTTCACCCAGTTATGTGTCTGTGGCATTTATGTATCCGGTGGTAATACTAGAAAACAAAGTGCTTAAGGCCACGGCCAAGACTCATAAAAGTAGCTGTGTTCAAGAATCAACAAAATTAACTAGGAGAATCAATAACACTATCTGAAATTCTAAGTTTCTAGAGATGCCAATCATTCTAAACTTCAAGCGAAAAAGTGAGATGCCAAAACTGTTCAGAAGCAAAAAGCTACAAGTCCCGCTCATCTAATTAGAATTAATATTCATTGATATTTTGGAATTTATAGTATATTATCTTCTTCTTATCCTATTTGATTTTCAGTTGCTTGGGGACAAGCAACAATTTAAGTTTGGTGTTGTGATGAGCGGATAATTTATACGCTTTTTGGCATTGTTTTTAGGTAGTTTTTAGTAAGTTCAAGCTACTTTTAGGGATGTTTTCATTAGTTTTTATGTTAAATTCACATTTCTGGACTTTACTAT
Source organism: Arachis stenosperma (assembly GCF_014773155.1). Taxonomy (NCBI): domain Eukaryota; kingdom Viridiplantae; phylum Streptophyta; class Magnoliopsida; order Fabales; family Fabaceae; genus Arachis; species Arachis stenosperma. The sequence continues at coordinate 92,652,351 of NC_080381.1, read as the reverse complement.
GAGTTTGTGTGTTTTTCTATGATTTCAAGTAATTTCTGGCTGAAATTGAGGGAGTTGAGCAAAGCTCTGATAGGAGGCTGACAAAGGACTGCTGTTGCTGTTGGAATCTGACCTCCCTGCACTCGAAATGGATTTTCTGGAGCTAAAGAACTCCAAATGGCGCGCTCTCAACGGCGTTGGAAAGTAGACAACCAAAGATTTCCAGCAATATATAATAGTCCATATTTTATTCAGGAATTAATGATGAAAACTGGCGCTCAACACCAGTTCCATGTTGCTGTCTGGAGTAAAACGCCAGAAACACGTCACGACCCGGAATTGAACGCCCAAAACACGTTACAACTTGGCGTTCAACTCCAATAGAAGCCTCAGCTCGTGGATAGATCAAGCCCAGCCCAAACATACACCAAGTGGGCCCCGAAAGTGGATTTATGCATCAATTACTTACTTCTGTAAACCCTAGTAGCTAATTTATTATAAATAGAACTTTTTACTAGTGTATTAGATATCTTTGGACGCCTAGTCCTTTGATCATATCTTTGGTCTCAGTTTTGTTTTATTATTCATCTTAGGAGGCCATTGATCACGTTTTAGGGGGCTGTCCATTCGGCCATGCCTGAACCTTTCACTTATGTATTTTCAACGGTGGAGTTTCTACACACCATAGATTAAGGGTGTGGAGCTCTGCTGTACCTCAAGCTTTAATGCAATTACTACTCTTTTCCTATAAATTTCATTTATTCCTGTTCTAAGATATTCGTTACACTTTAACTTGATGTATGTGATGATCTGTGACACTCATCATCATTCTCACCTATGAACGCACGTGACTGACAATTACTTCCGTTCTACCTTAGACCGGGTGCATATCTCTTGGATTCCTTAATCAGAATCTTCGTGGTATAAGCTAGCATTGATGGCGGCATTCATGGGAATCCGGAAGGTCTAACCTTGTCTGTGGTATTCCGAGTAGGATTCTGGGATTGAATGACTGTGACGAGCTTCAAACTCCTGAAGGCTGGGCAATAGTGACAGACGTAAAATAATCAAGGGATTCTATTCCAACCTGATTGAGAACCGACAGATGATTAGCCGTGCTGTGACAGAGCATTTGGACCTTTTTCACTGAGAGGATGGGATGTAGCCATTGACAACGGTGATGCCCTACATACAGCTTGCCATGGAAAGGAGTAAGAGGGATTGAAGGAAGAAGTAGGAAAGTAGAAAAAGAAAGGGCACAGTATTTCCATACGCTTATCTGAAATTCCTACTATTAATTTACATAAGTATTTCTATCCCTTTATTTTATTTATCTTTTAAATATCTAATCCAATTACATTTGACTCTACCTAACTGGGATTTACAAGATGACTATAGCTTGCTTCATACCAACAATCTCTATGAGATCGACCCTTACTCACGTAAGGTATTACTTGGATGACCCAGTACACTTGCTGGTTAAGTTGAACGGAGTTGTGTCCACACATAGCAAAGAGCCATTATAATTATTCCATACAACAACAAAGAATACAACATTTATGAATCACAATTTTGTCCACCAGAAAGCAGCTAGTGTCATCAGAGTACCTCCTAAGTTGTTTTCAGCCCCTTCTCCATTTCCGTTTTTCGTTGGCTGACCTAACCTCTCCATAGCTTGCGTAGTCGCAGCAGCACTCGCTTGCATAGAATTTGCTAAATTGGTCATCACTACTATGAACTCAGTATGGTTATCAGCCGGTTGGTCATCCTTATTATCTCTCCATGTACGAGACTGACCTCGTTCACGAGTTGACATTCAGAATCCTATCTACGCTAAACAATCGATATCAAGGTGATCAGTCTCAATATCTCAATCCTAGTGCTTTAATTATCCCAAAAAGGCACTCACAAACAAGAATGCTATATATATCAAGTAGATAACCTAAATAGCATGAAAGAAAAATGATCCAGAGTATGCAAAGAAGCACAATCCATCCATCCCTCAGGCTCACGAGGATGAACCTCTCTGATACCACTAAATGTAACACCCTATCACTCTAAGCCTTACCTCATGACGTAAAGCAAAGGATAACCGAGTATCACGATAGTTCTAAGCTCATGAAATAATATATATGGAAGGAAGTAATAATACTAGAACCCAATGAAAAAATAAAGCTCAAAGACGTAGAAAACAAAGATATAAAAGCGCAAAGCGTTACACACAATCACTAACTCAAACAAAAATACAACACAGCCTTTGGAATAAAAAAGCAACATCCTAACTCTCAAAGTAAGCCTCTAAGGCAACTAGTATAATATACAAAAGTGAGAGATATACTAAAGTAAATAAGCAAAATATAGAAGATAAAAGCGATCCTTCGCATTCTTCTCTCTAAGGATGTGCCAAATAGACACTTCATCGAATTGGGTGATAAACTCCTTAACCTTGGATAGGTATTACTGAAGCAGAGGTTCTCATGTTTAGTAATCCCCGTTTATTTAGGAACTAACTATCTGGGAATCACTGCAAATGTCCAGTGTTCTTGCACCAACTTTATTTGCTAACATTAGTCCGACTAAGAGGACTTCATACTCTGCTTGATTGTGAAAATCAGGAAGTTATATCGAATTAATTACTCGATGATGATCCTGTTCTGGTTCTTTAATACTATCTCCACTCTGCCAGAGCTGTTATTTGATCGCGTTTCTGAGCTAGAACTGGATTTCATATTGGGAGAGTTCCACTGACCAGAAAAGCATTCACCCCTCCAAGCCTAGTTTATGGAGGACTTGCTTGACAGTCTGATTAGTTCGGATCGTGATGGGGTGGCTTTGGAAGTATTGTTGGAGTCGTCTGGATGCCATGAGTAATGCATAGGTGAGTTTCTTGAGCCTGGAATAACGCGTCTCCGCATTCTGAAGTACTTTACTTATGAAGTATATTGACCTTTATGTTTCCTGTTCATCTTCCTGAATCAACGTTGCTGCTAGAATTTCCTTCGTTTTGGATAGGTAAAAGTACAATGTTTCTCCCGCTTTGGGCTTTGAAAGCACAGGGGGTTCCACCAGCACTTTTTTGAAGTGTTGGAAGACCTCTTCGCAATCTGGTTCCCACTTAAAACTTATACCAATTTTCATCATTTTGAAGAAGGGGATAGCATTCTGAGTCGAGGCTACGAGGAAGCGTGAGAGAGCGGCACGTCGTTTGGTCAATCTTTGGAAGTCATTGGGATTTGTGGGACTGTCCATCTCAAGGATGGCCCGTCATTTTTCTAGGTTTTCTTCCACTCTTCGTTGAGTAATGATAAAGCCCAGAAATTTTTCGGCCTACTTTCCGAATGCATATTTTGTCGGGTTCAGGCGCATCCGGTGTTTCCTCAGGGTGCCCAATATAGTTTTGAGATCTGCGATAAGCTGTTTGCCCGTTTCTATTTTGGCCAGTATATTGTCAATGTAAACCTCCAGTTTGGTTTCTGAGAGGTCTTTGCAGATTTTTGTAACCAGCTTTTGGTAGGTGGCCCCGTCGTTCTTCAATCCAAAGGGCATGATTGTGTAACAGTAAATGCCTTTGAGGGTTACGAACGCCATTTTTTCCTCATCTGTCCTATGCATGGGTATCTAGTTGTACCCCGAGTATGCATCCATGAAGCTGAGGTATTGGTGTCGCGAGGCAGCATCTACCAGTTCGTCGATGTTTGGCAGAGGAAAGGCATCCTTTGGACAACCTTTGTTAAAGTCTGTGTAGTCAATGCACATTCGCTATTTGCCATTAGCCTTTTTTAGCAACACGATGTTGGCCAGCCAAGTCGCGTAAGGGAGTTCCCAAATGAAGCCAGCTTCATGTAAGTGGTGCACAAAATTGACTCCGCAATATTCGGACAGATAGACCGGCAAGTGCACCGGGTCGTCCAAGTAATACCTCAGGTGAGTGAGGGTCGATCCCACGGAGATTGTTGGTTTGAACAAGCAATAGCTTTCTTGTAGATCTTAGTCAGGCGAATAGAAAATATAGTTTGTCACGAAAAATGCATAAAACAGATAAATAGATAAAACGTTACTAGATAGATGTGAAATCAGCGATGAGAGAACGGTTGAGGCTTCGAAGATGCTTCTTCCTTCTGGATCAACTTTTCTCACCATCTACTCTAACTTTTGATGATTTATTCTATGGCAGGCTGTAAATGATTAACGCCGGGTCAGCAGTCTCATAAACCCATATTTTATGGTTTATCTTGTGCTTAATTGAGTGGATTTTATCAACTCTTTACCCACTTATTCATACTATTCGCATGTTTTACATTTGCCTTCCTAATTATGTGCTTTGATTGAAAACATGCTTCTTTGATCTTATATTTGCTTGTTATTAATCCTCTCTTATTACCATTAGATGCCTTGATATGTGTGTTAAGTGATTTCAGAGATTACAGGGCAGGAATGGCTTAGAGCATAGAAAGGAAGCATGCAAAAGTGGAAGGTATACAAGAAGTTGGAGAAATTGCTAAGCTGTCTATCTTGACCTATTCACACTCAAACGGCTATAACTTTAGCTATGGAGGTCCAAATGACGCGGTTCCAGTTGCGTTGGAAAGCTAACGTCCGGGGCTTCGATTTGATATATAATATGCCATAGTTGCCCTGACGCTAGGCGATGCGAACGCGTGATTCACGCAGACGCGTCGCATCTGCGAATTTCAACCCGCGCGGCTGCGTGGGCGACTCCCCCGCGTCACTTGGCCGCGACCTGTACGGACCAGAAAGCGCTGGAAGTGACTTTTGGGCTGTTTTTGACCCAGTTTTTGGCCCAGAGAACACAGATTAGAGGCTATAAAGTGGGGGAATGCATCCATTCATAAGGGGGGCTTTCATAATTCACTTTTCCATGATTTAGTTTTAGTGAGAGAGGTTCTCTCCTCTTTCTTAGGATTAGGATTAGGATTCCTCTTAAAGGATTTAGGATTTATTATTATTCCAACTTACAATTTTCTTCTTCATTCCAGGTTTAATGTTCCTTTCTATTTAATTTCATTCCTATTTTTATTCACCTTTATGCTTTAATTGATATTTATCTTTTGAATTTGGCTTATGACTTTCATGTTATGATTTTCTTAATTAATGTGATTTGAGGTATTTAAGTTTATGATTGTTTCTTTTTATTATTCCCAAGCTGAAGATATTTTATTCCAGTAGATATAATTTTCTTTCCTTTTGGTCTTGGTTAAGAAATCAGTAACTCAGGAGTTATCTTAGCTCAACATAATTGATAACTGTTGTCTTTGCTAATTGAACTGAACTTCAATAATTCCAACCTTTTCTTAGGAAATAAATAGGATTCGAAGGTCAACTAATTAGTCCCTTGAATTTCCTTTGCTTTAGCAAAGGTTGACTAAGTGGAATTAAGATTCAACTTTCATTATTATTGCTAAGAATAACAAAGTCTGGACTTCCAATCTCTCATACCTTACCAAAAGTTTGCTTTACAGTATTTATTTATTTTAATTGTCATTTAAATTATTTGCCATATTTATTCTTCATCCTCAAAACCCCGATTTTACCTTTTTCATAGCCAATAATAAGAACATACCTCCCTGCAATTCCTTGAGAAGACGACCCGAGGTTTGAATACTCGGTTATCAATTTCAAAGGGGTTTGTTACTTGTGTCAACCAAAACGTCTGCACGAAGGGATTTCTGTTGGTTTGGAATCTATATCTACAACGCAACTATTTATATAAAATTCTTTACTAGCAAAAATCCTAACATCACAGTCATTAATCTCCTCTGCTTCAGATCGAACGCTGGGTCAGTGGTCATCCAATCTGAACGAGGGTGAAGCTCTAGCAGTCTATTCCCTTGGTGATCCTACTTAAAGTGCCACAGACAAGTTCAGATCTTCTGGATAAGAGAACACTGCTCCTTGGATTCTAGCCTATACCACAAAGGCCCTAATCGCCCCGTGATGCATGAAAACTTGTCCCTCAACAAATTTCTACCGGCAAGTGCACTGGATTGTCTCAAGTAAAAACTCACTATAGAGTGAGGTCGAATCCCACAGGGATTAGTTGGTTGATCAACGTTAATTAGAGAATTGTTGTAGTTAAACTGAATCAGATTGAATTAAGGATTACAGAATTTAAATTGGCAGAAAACTTAAAATGCAAGAAACGTAAATAACTAAAGGTAAATGACAGAAATTAAATGGCAGAAAGGAAATTTTAGGAAATTAAAGTACATAAGCCTAAATTGCAAGAAATCAAATGGGAATGGGGTAATTGAGCATCTAATTAAATTGTAGAATTAAAAGAATGGGTAAGATCAGAAATGGGAAAGCTCATTGGGGTCAGGAAAGAGGGTTTAGTTCATCATAGCTCAATTCAAATTAAAAGGAAAGAAAAAAGTGCAGAAAAGCAGAGAAGATGATTGTGGAATTTCCCCAATTGGGTTTCTAACTGCCTAACCCCCCAACTAACTTAAAATCTAAGCTATTTGTACACTTTCTTCAATTGGTCTTCAAGTCTCAGATGTGGGCCTCGGCCTTTTCTTGAAGCAGATTCAACTGGCTCTCCATGGTGTTGAGGATGGACGTTGGTCAATTAACGTTTCTGTATTGCATTGTACCCAAAAAATGAGTGCTGCTGGTAGTGACATTTGCCTCAACGTTGGGGATCCAATGTTACATTTAATGCTGCTGATTTGTGCGTACGCAAGCTGCCTTGTGTGTGCGCACACCTTTAATTTTTTCCACTTGTGTGTACTCACATGATGAGCGGATAATTTATACGCTTTTTGGCATTATTTTTAGGTAGTTTCTAGTATGTTTTAGTTACTTTTTAGTATATTTTTGTTAGTTTTTATGCAAAATTTACATTTCTTGACTTTACTATGAGTTTGTGTGTTTTTCTGTGATTTCAGAAATTTTCTGGCTGAAATTGAGGGACCTGAGCAAAAATCTAATTCAGAGGCTGAGAAAGGACTGCAGATGCTGTTGGATTCTGACCTCCCTGCACTCAAAGTGGATTACTTGGATGACCCAGTGCACTTGCTGGTTAGTTGTGCGGAGTTGTGAAAAGTGTAATCACAATTTTGTACACTAAGTTTTTGGCGCCGTTGCCGGGGATTGTTCGAGTTTGAATAACTGACGGTTCATCTTGTTGCTTAGATTAGGTAATTTTATTTTATGTTTAAGCTCTCTTTTATTTTTATTTTCGAAAAAAAGTTTAATAAAAGCATAAAATACCAAAAAAAATATTTTGTGTTTCTTGTTTGAGTCTAGTGTCAAATTCTAAGTTTGGTGTCAATTGCACATTTTTAATTTTCCTAAATTTTCGTAAACATATGCATTGTGTTTGATGAGCGGATATTTTATATGCTTTTTGTGGGTATTTTCATATAGTTTTTAGTAGGATCTAGCTACTTTTTAGTATATTTTTATTAGTTTTTACGCAAAAATCAAATTTCTGGACTTTACTACGAGTTTGTGTATTTTTCTGTGATTTCAGGTATTTCTGGCTGAAATTGAGGGACCTGAGCAAAAATCTGAATCAGAGGCTGAAAAAGGACTGCAGATGCTGTTGGATACTGACCTCCCTGCACTCGAAATGAATTTTCTTGAGCTACAGAAGCCCAATTAGTGCTCTCAATTGCATTGGAAAGTAGATATCTTGGGCTTTCCAATAATATATAATAGTCCATACTTTGTCCGAGTTGTGATGACGCAAACTGGCATTTAACGCCAACTTTCTACCCTATTCTGGCATTAAACGCCAGAAACAGGATACAAACTGGAGTTAAATGCCCAAACTGGCACAAAAGATGGAGTTAAACGCCAGGAATAGGCTCTACACGTGAAAGCTTCATTGCTCAGCCCAAACACACACCAAGTGGGCCCCAGAAGTGGATTTTTGCACTATCTATCTTAGGTTACTCATTTTCTGTAAACCTAGGTTACTAGTTGAGTATAAAAACTACTTTTAGAGATTCATTCAGATCTCATGACATTTTACATCTGAATTTAAATCTTCTATGGCATGAGTTTCTAAATCCCATGGTTGGGGGTGAGGAGCTCTATTGTGTCTCGATGAATTAATGCAATTATTTTTGTTTTCTATTCAATGACGCTTGTTTCTATTCTAAGATATTCATTCGCACTTCAACATGATGAATGTGATGATGCATGACACTCATCACCATTCTCAACCTATGAACGCGTGCCTGACAACCACTTCCGTTCTAACTTAGATTGAATGTATATCTTTTGGGTTCCTGGTTCACGAGTTTGACTGCCTCTCCTGACAACAGAGCATTCAAATCCGTGAGATCAGAGTCTTCGTGGTATGAGCTAGAATCAATTGACAGCATTCCTGAGATCCGGAAAGTCTAAACATTGTCTGTGGTATTCCGAGTAGGATCCGGGAAGGGATGACTGTGACGAGCTTCAAACTCATGAATGCCGGGCGTAGTGACATATGATTAGCCATGTACATGGACCCTTTTCACTAAAAGGACGGCTGGTAGCCATTGACAATGGTGATCCACCAACATACAGCTTGCCATGAAAGGAGACTTGCGTGCGTGAAGAAGAAGACAGTAGGAAAGCAGAAATTCAGAAGACAGAGCATCTACAAAACCTCAACCTGTTCTCCATTACTGCATAACAAGTATCATTTAATTCATGCTCTTTTACTTTTCGCAATTAAAACTAAGAACCACTATTGATATCTTGACTAAGAATAATAAGATAACCATAGCTTGCTTCAAGCCGGCAATCTCCGTGGGATCGACCCTTACTCACGTAAGGTATTACTTGGACGACCCAGTGCACTTGCTGGTTAGTTGTGCGGAATTGCAAAATTGTGATTGTGATTTTCGTGCACCAAGTTTTTTGCGCCGTTGCCGGGGATTGTTCGAGTTTGAACAACTGACGGTTTATTTTGTTGCTTAGATTAGGAAAAATTGTCTTTTGTTAGTTTAGAGTCTCTTTATTTTCTTTTTCAAAAATTTTCAAAAATCTTATTTTTCCTAGTTAATTTTCTATTTTTGCTTGAGTCTAGTTTCATGTTTTAAGTTTGGTGTCAATTGCATGGCCTTATTTGTTCTTCATATTTTCGAATTTGTGTCCATCGTTCTTTCTTAATCTTCAAGTTGTTCTTGTTTATTTTTTGTTTGATCTTTAGTTTTTCTTGTTTTGTGTCAATTGCATGGCCTTTTTTTCTTGTGATTTTCGAAAAGTTCAAAAAGATTTTTCAAGAAAATACTTTTTCTTTCATAACTCAGTTGGTTAGAGCGTTGGCTTATATTTTTGGTATCTTCTTTTCAAAAATAATTTTTCTTTGATTAAATCTTGTGTCAAATTTTAAGTTTGGTGTTCTCTTGTTAATTTTTCTTTGGTTTTCGAAAATTTTATTTTGGATTTCTAAAAATTTTAAGTTTGGTGTTCTTTCTTTTTGTTCTTGTTGTTCTTGTGAGTCTTCAAAGTGTTATTGAGTCTTCTTTGTGTTTTGATCTTAAAAATTTTAAGTTTGGTGTTCCTTGGTGTTTTCCTTCTAAAATTTTCAAAAACAAGGAGCATTAGATCTAAAAATTTTAAGTCTTGAATCTTTTGTGTGTTTTTCTCTTTCATAATAAAATTCAAAATAAAAAATAACTTTTCCTTTAATTGCTCATAATTTTCGAATTCATTAGGTTGATTTGGTCAAAATTTTTAAAATCATATCTTTTTCAAAAACTCCTAACCACTTCCTCTCTCCTCATTCTTTTTCGAAAATCCTCATAAAATATTTTCAAATTTTATTTTATTTTATTTTATTTTATTATTTTAATATCCATTTTATTATATAATAAAATAAATAAAATAAATCCACATCATCTCCCTTTCTCTATCATGGACCTAAGTGAAAATGAACAGTCCAGAAGGACTCTGGGGTCATATGCTAACCCCACTACTGCATCATATAGGAGTAGTATCTGTATACCCCCCATAAGAGCTAACACTTTTGAGCTAAATCCTCAACTCATTATCATGGTGTAGCAAAATTGCCAGTATTCCGATTTTCTACAGGAAGAACCTACTGAGTTTTTGGCACAATTCTTACAAATTGCTGACACAGTACGTGATAAGGAAGTGGATCAGGATGTCTACATATTATTGCTGTTTCCATTTGCTGTAAAAGACCAAGCTAAGAGGTGGTTAAATAACCAACCCAAAGCCAGCATAAGAACATGGAAACAGTTGTCAGACAAATTCTTGAATCAATATTTCCCTCCAAGGAGGATGACACAGCTAAGGCTGGACATCCAAGGCTTTAAACAAGAGAATAATGAATCTCTTTATGATGCCTGGGAGAGGTATAGAGAGATGCTAAGAAAATTCCCCTCTGAAATGTTTTCAGAGTGGGTGCAGTTAGACATCTTCTACTACGAGCTTACAGAAAAAGCTCAAATATCTCTAGACCACTCAGTTGGTGGATTTATACACATGAGAAAGACGATTGAAGAGGCCCAAGAGCTTATAGATACGGTTGCTAGAACTCAGCATCTATACTTAAATAGTGAGTCCTCCATGAAAGAAGAAGATAAGGCAGTATCAACTGACTTTAGTCCTCAGGAACAAGTTACTTAACTCAATCAGCAAATATCTTATATAACAAAACAGTTAGCAAAATTTAAGGAGATGCTACAAGAAACCAAAAATGCTAATAAGGCTATGGAATCACAATTTAATCAGACAAAACAGCAGTTATCAAAATAGATAACAGAGGAGTGCCAAGCAGTTCAATTAAGAAGTGGAAAGACATTAAATACATCAACTCAAAGTAGCAGAAAGCCAAGAAAAGAACAATTGCAGAGGATAAGCAAACTGCCACCCAAAATCCCTCTGAGGACAATAAGAGCCCAGAGAAGAATGATTCACGCGTTCAAATGCCAGAAAAGGGTGAAAAACTGGCGTTAACCACCCAGTGGATGCCCAGTTCTGGCGTTCAAATGCCAGAAAAGGGTGAAAAGTTGGCGTTGAACGCCCAACCCATGTCCAGTTATGGCGTTCAAACGCCAGAAAAGGGTAGGAATCTGGCGTTAAACGCCCATTCCTCCTCCCATCCTGGCGTTCAAATGCCAATGAGGGATCAGACACCTACAAGTGCTGATAATAACTCCATCAAGAAGGCTTCTCAACCTGCCTCTGTAGGAAATAAACCTGCAGCAACCAAGGTTGAAGAATACAAAGCTAAAATGCCTTATCCTCAGAAACTCCGCCAAGCGGAATAGGATAAACAATATGCCCGCTTTCAGACTATCTCAAGACTCTTGAAATCAAGATTTCGTTTGCAGAGGAACTTGAGAAAATACCCTCTTATGCTAAGTTCATGAAAGAAATCTTAAGTCATAAGAAGGATTGGAGAGAAACTAAAAAAGTCTTTCTCACTGAAGAATGCAGTGCAGTCATCTTAAAGAGCTTACCAGAGAAACTTAAGCATCCTGGGAGCTTTATGATACCATGCACATTTGGAGGGTACTTATACCAAGACAGCTTTATATGATCTTGGGGCAAGTATCAACCTAATCCCTACATCCACTATCAGAAAGCTTGGCTTGACTGAAGAGGTCAAACCAACCCAGATTTGTCTTCAACTTGCTGATGGCTCCATTAAATATCCATCAGGCATAATTGAGGACATGATTGTCACAGTTGGGCCATTTGCCTTTCTCACTGACTTTGTAGTGCTGGAAATGGAGGAGCACAAGAGTGCAACCCTCATTCTAGGAAGACCTTTCCTAGCAACTGGACGAACTCTCATTAACGTCCAAAAAGGGGAAGTGACCCTGAGAGTCAATGAGGATGAGTTTAGGCTGAATGTTGTTGAAGCAATGAAGCATCCAGAAACATCAAAGGACTGTATGAGAGTTGATATTATTGACTCCCTAGTAAAGGAGATCAGTATGGCTGAGAGTCTCGAATCAGAGCTAGAGGACATCTTTAAAGATGTTCAGCCAGATCTAGAGGTACCAGAGGAAATAAGAGAACCTCTGAGAACTCCTCAGGAAGAGGAGAAACCTCCTAAACCCAAGCTCAAACCATTACCACCATCCCTGAAATATGCATTTCTGGGAGAAGGTAACACTTTTCCTGTAATCATAAGCTCTGCTTTAGAGCCACAAGAAGAGAAAGCACTAATTCAGGTGCTAAGGACACAGAAGACAGCTTCTGGGTGGTCCATTAGTGATATTAAGGGCATTAGCCTAGCCAGATGCATGCACAAGATGCTACTGGAGGATAATGCCAACCCAGTGGTTCAACCACAAAGACGGCTGAATCCAGCCATGAAGGAGGTGGTGCAGAAAGAGGTCACTAAATTACTTGAGGCTGGGATTATTTATCCTATTTCTGATAGTTCCTGGGTGAGCCCTGTCCAAGTTGTACCCAAAAAGGGAGGCATGACAGTGGTTCATAATGAAAAGAATGAACTGGTTCCTACGAGAACAGTTACAGGGTGGCGTATGTGTATTGGCTACAGAAGGCTCAATACAGCCACCAGAAAGGATCATTTTCCTTTACCATTCATAGACCAGATCCTAGAAAGACTAGCAGGTCATGACTATTACTGCTTTTTGAACGGCTATTCAGGTTATAACCAAATTACAGTAGATCCTCAAGATCAAGAAAAAATAGCATTCACATGTCCATCTGGAGTATTTCCCTACCGAAGGATGCCTTTTGGTCTGTGCAATGCACCAGCAACCTTTCAGAGATGCATGCTCTCTATCTTTTCTGATATGGTGGAAAAATTTTTGGAAGTCTTCATGGATGACTTCTCAGTATTTGGAGACTCATTCAGCTCCTGTCTTGATCATCTAACACTTGTTCTGAAAAGGTGCCAAGAGACTAACCTGGTTTTAAACTGGGAAAAATGTCACTTTATGGTGATTGAAGGAATTGTCCTTGGGCATAAAATTTTGAACAAAGAAATAGAGGTGGATCAAGCTAAGGTAGAGGTAATTGAAAAATTACCACCACCCACCAATGTTAAGGCAATCAGAAGTTTTCTGGGCATGTAGGATTCTACAGGAGGTTTATAAAGGATTTTTCAAAAATCGCAAAACCTCTGAGTAACCTGCTAGCTGCTGATACACCATTTGTCTTTGACACAGAGTGTTTGCAGGCCTTTGAGACTCTGAAGGCTAAGTTGGTCACAGCGCCTGTCATTTCTACACCAGACTGGACATTACCATTCAAACTAATGTGTGATGCCAGTGATCATGCTATTGGTGCAGTATTGGGACAGAGGCATAACAAGCTTCTGTATGTCATTTACTATGCCAGTCGTGTTCTAAATGACGCACAGAAGAAACTACACAACCACAGAAAAGGAACTGCTTGCAGTGGTTTATGCCATAGACAAGTTTAGATCCTATTTAGTAGGATCAAAAGTGATTGTGTACACTGACCATGCTACTCTCAAATATCTACTCACAAAGCAGGATTCAAAACCCAGGATCATAAGATGGGTGCTGCTTCTGCAAGAGTTTGATATAGAAATAAGAGACAGAAAAGTGACAGAGAACCAAGTGGCTGATCACTTGTCCCGGATAGAACCAGTGGCAGGAGAATCCCTCCCTTCCACTGAGATCTCTGAAACCTTCACCGATGAGCAACTCTTTGCCATTCAGGAAGTGCCATGGTTTGCAGACATGGCAAACTATAAGGCTGTGAGATTCATACCCAAGGAGTATAGCAGGCAGCAAACAAAAAAACTGACCTCTGATGCAAAGTACTACTTGTGGGATGAGTCATTGATGAGCGGATAATTTGTACGCTTTTTGGCATTGTTTTTAGTATGTTTTTAGTATCTTTTAGTTAGTTTTTAGTATATTTTTATTAGTTTTTAATTAAAATTCACTTTTCTGGACTTTACTATGAGTTTGTGTGTTTTTCTGTGATTTCAGGTATTTTCTGACTGAAATTGAGGGTCCTGAGCAAAAATCTGATCCAGAGACTGAAAAGGACTGCAGATGCTGTTGGATTCTGACCTCCCTGCACTCGAAGTGGATTTTCTGGAGCTACAGAAGCCCAATTGGCGCGCTCTCAACGGCATTGGAAAGTAGACATCCTGGGCTTTCCAGCAATATATAATAGTCCATACTTTGCCCAAGATTTGATGGCCCAAACCGGCGCTCAAAGTCACCTACAGAAATTCCAGCGTTAAACGCCGGAACTGGCATAAAATTTGGAGTTAAACGCCCAAAGTGGCATGAAAGCTGGCGTTTAACTCCAGAAAAGGTCTCTACACAAAATTTCTTCATTGCTCAGCCCAAGCACACACCAAGTGGGCCCGGAAGTGGATTTTTCTGTCATTTACTCATTTCTGTAAACCTTAGGTCACTAGTTTACTATTAATAGGATCTTTTGACATTGTATCCGTACCTTATGACCTCATGACATTTTTACACGTTTCTTTGTGTACTTCCACAGCATGAGTCTCGAAACCCCATGGTTGGGGGTGAGGAGCTCTGCTGTGTCCTGATGGATTAATGCAATTACTACTGTTTCTTATTCAATCATGCTTGCTTCCATTCTAAGATATCACTTGTTCTTAACCCGGATGAATGTGATGATCTGTGACACTCATCATATTCTCAACTATGAACGTGTGACTGACAACCACCTCCGTTCTATCTTAGATTAAGTAGATATCTCTTGGATTCTTTAATCGGAATCTTCGTGGTATAAGCTAGGACTGATGGCGGCATTCAAGAGAATCCGGAAGGTCTAAACCTTGTCTGTGGTATTCTGAGTAGGATTCAATGATTGAATGACTGTGACGTGCTTCAATCTCCTGAAGGCGGGGCGTTAGTGACAGACGCAAAAGAATCACTGGATTCTATTCCGGCCTGATTGAGAACCGACAGATGAATTCCGCTATGCTGTGACAGAGCATATGCAATCGCTTTCACTGAGAGGATGGGAGGTAGCCACTGACAACGGTGAAACCCTACACACAGCTTGCCATGGAAGGAGACTTGCGTGTTTGAAGAAGAAGACAGTGGGAAAGCAGAGATTCAGAAGATGGAGCATCTCCAAACCTCAACCTATTCTCCATTACTGCAATACAAGTAACCATTTCATGTTCTTTTGCTCTTTACAATCAATCCTGATAATTTCTGATATCCTGACTAAGATTTACAAGATAACCATAGCTTGCTTCAAGCCGACAATCTCCGTGGGATCGACCCTTGCTCACGCAAGGTATTACTTGGACGACCCAGTGCACTTGCTGGTTAGTTGTGCGGGATTGCAAAAGTGTGATTGCAATTTCGTGCACCAAGTTTTTGGCGCCGTTGCCGGGGATTGTTCGAGTTTGGACAACTGACGGTTTATTTTGTTGCTTAGATTAGGACTGTTTTATTTTTGTTGGTTTAGAGTCTTTTAGTTGAATCTAGTTTCATATTTTAAGTTTGGTGTCAATTGCATGCTGTTGTTTTTCTTTTGATTTTCGAATTTTTCTTGTTCTTAGTCCCTTTTTGATTCATAAAAGTTCTAAGTTTGGTGTCCTCTTTGTGTTTTTCCTTTAAAATTTTCGAAAAAATTAGTGTTTGATTTTCTAAAATTTTAAGTTTGGTGTCTTTTTGTGTTTTTCTCTTTCCTCTTTTTAAGAATCAAATCTTTTTCATAAAAATTTTTCAATCATATCTTTTTAATTGCTGTTTTCAAAATCTTTTTTTTACTAATTGATTCAGTTCTCAATTTGCTTTGATCTCATTTTCCCTTTTGATTTTCGAATTTTTTTATTTCCTTTTATTTTATTTTTTTTCGGTTATTTCAAAAAAATAAAATAAAATAAACAAAATTTATCTCTTCGCAATCATTATCATTTCCCTTTTGTCCATTATGGACTTAAGTGGAATTAATCAGTCCAGAAGGACTCTGGGGTCATATGCTAACCCCATTACAGCTGCATATGGGAGTAGCATCTGCACGCCCCCCATCAAAGCAAGCAGCTTTGAGCTAAATCCTCAACTCATTATCATAGTGCAGCAAAATTGCCAGTATTCCGGTCTTCCACAGGAAGAACCTACTGAGTTTCTGGCACAGTTCTTACAAATTGCTGACACAGTACATGATAAAGAGGTAGATCAGGATGTCTACAGACTATTACTGTTTCCATTTGCTGTAAAAGATCAAGCTAAAAGGTGGTTGAATAACCAACCTTCAGCAAGCATAAAGACATGGAAACAGTTGTCAGACAAATTCCTGAATCATTTTTACCCTCCAAAGAGGATGACACAGCTAAGGCTGGACATCCAAGGCTTTAAACAAGAGGATAATGAATCCCTTTACAATGCCTGGGAAAGGTATAGAGGTATGCTAAGAAAATGTCCCTCTGAAATGTTTTCAGAGTGGGTACAGTTAGACATTTTCTACTATGGGCTTACAGAAAAAGCTCAGATGTCTTTAGACCACTCAGCTGGTGGATCTATACACATGAGGAAGACAATTGAAGAAGCTCAAGAGCTTATAGACACTATTGCTAGAAACCAATATTTGTACTCCAGCAATGAGTTCTCTTTAGAAGAGGAAGTCATGACAGTAGTCACTGACCCTCATCCTCAAGAACAGATAATTGAGCTTAATCAACAACTGCTCCTGATGACAGAACAGTTAGCAGAATTTAAAGAGATGCTCCATGAAACTAAAGTTGCTAATAAGAGCATAGAACTACAGTTGAATCAAGCAAAACAGCAAATATCTAGACAGATAACAGAGGAGTGTCAAGCAGTTCAATTGAGGAGTGGGAAGACCTTGAATAACACTGCTCAAAAGAGCAAAAAGCCAAACAAGGAACAATTGACAGAGGACAACCAAACCACTGTTCAAAATCCCTCTGAGGACAGTAAAAGCCCTGAGAGAAATATTGGCGTTCAAACGCCAGAAAGGGAAGGAAAGCTGGCGTTAAACGCCCATTCCTTGCCCAGTTCTGGCGTTCAAACGCCAGAAAAGGGGGAAAAGTTGGCGTTTAATGCCCATTTTCCACCCAATCCTGGCGTTCAAACGCCAAGGGAGGATCAGACACCTGAGAGTGCTGATAATAATCCTTCTAAAAAGGCTTCTTCAACCACTTCTGTAAGGAATAAACCTGCAGCATCTAAGGTTGAAGAATATCAAGCCAAGATGCCTTATCCTCAGAAACTCCGCAAAGCGGAACAGGATAAGCAATTTGCCCGCTTTGCAGACTATTTAAGGACTCTTGAAATAAAGATTCCGTTTGCAGAGGCACTTGAGCAAATACCTTCTTATGCTAAGATCATGAAGGAAATCTTAAGTCATAAGAAGGATTGGAGAGAAACTGAAAAAGTGTTTCTCACTGAAGAATGCAGTGCAGTCATTCTAAAAAGCTTACCAGAAAAGCTTCAAGATCCTGGAAGCTTTCTGATACCATGCACATTAGAAGGCACTTGCACCAAGACAGCCCTATGTGATCTTGGAGCAAGCATCAATTTAATACCTGCATCCACTATCAGAAAGTTTGGGTTGATTGGAGAAGTCAAACCAACCAGGATATGCCTCCAACTTGCTGATGGCTCCATTAAACACCTATCAGGCATAATAGAGGACATGATTGTCAAGGTTGGGCCATTTGCCTTTCCAACTGACTTTGTGGTACTGGAAATGGAGGAGCACAAGAGTGCAACTCTCATCCTAGGAAGACCTTTCCTAGCAACTGGACGAACTCTCATTGATGTACAAAAGGGGGAAGTAACCTTGAGAGTCAATGAGGATGAGTTCAAGTTGAATGCTGTAAAAGCTATGCAGCATCCAGACACACCAAATGACTGCATGGGCACTGACATTATTGACTCTCTGGTAGAAGAGATCAATATGGCTGAAAGCCTAGAATCAGAGCTTGAGGACATCTTCAAAGATGCTCAAACTGATCAGGAAGAGCCAGAGGAGGCAAAGGAATTTTCGAAAATTCCTCAGGAGGAGGATAAACCTCCCAAGCCTGAACTCAAACCACTACCATCATCCCTGAAATACGCATTTCTGGGAGAGGATGACACTTTTCCAGTGATTATAAGCTCTGCTTTAAATCCACAGGAAGAGGAAGCACTGATTAAAGTGCTAAGGACGCACAAGACAGCTCTTGGGTGGTCCATAAGTGATCTCAAGGGCATTAGCCCAGCTAGATGCATGCACAAGATCCTGTTGGAGGATAATGCCAAACCAGTGGTTCAACCACAGAGGAGGCTAAATCCAGCCATGAAGGAGGTGGTGCAGAAAGAGGTCACTAAATTACTGGAGGCTGGGATTATTTATCCTATTTCTGATAGCCCCTGGGTGAGCCCTGTCCAAGTTGTTCCCAAAAAGGGAGGCATGACAGTGGTTCATAATGAAAAAAATGAACTGGTTCCTACAAGAACAGTCACAGGGTGGCGCATGTGTATTGATTACAGAAGACTCAATACAGCCACCAGAAAGGATCATTTTCCTTTACCATTCATAGACCAAATGCTAGAAAGATTAGCTGGTCATGATTATTACTGCTTTTTGGATGGCTATTCAGGCTACAACCAAATTGCAGTAGATCCCCAGGACTAAGAGAAAACAGCATTCACTTGCCCTTCTGGTGTGTTTGCCTACAGGAGGATGCCTTTTGGTCTGTGCAATGCACCTGCAACCTTTCAGAGGTGCATGCTCTCTATCTTCTCAGATATGGTAGAGAAATTTCTGGAAGTCTTCATGGATGACTTTTCAGTATATGGAGACTCATTTAGCTCCTGTCTTAATCACCTAGCACTTGTCTTGAAAAGGTGTCAAGAGACTAACCTGGTTTTAAACTGGGAGAAATGTCATTTTATGGTGACTGAAGGAATTGTCCTTGGGCACAAAATTTCAAGCAGGGGAATAGAGGTGGATAAGGCAAAGGTAGAGGTAATTGAAAAATTACCACCACCTGCCAATGCTAAGGCAATCAGAAGCTTTCTGGGGCATGCAGGATTCTATAGAAGGTTTATCAAGGATTTTTCGAAAATTGCAAAACCTTTAAGTAACCTGCTAGCTGCTGACACGCCATTTGTGTTTGAGACACAGTGTTTGCAGGCATTTGAGACCCTGAAAGCTAAGCTGGTCACAGCACGAATCATCTCTGCACCAGATTGGGCATTACCATTTGAATTAATGTGTGATGCCAGTGATCATGCCATTGGTGCAGTGTTGGGACAGAGGCATAACAAACTTCTGCATGTCATTTATTATGCTAGCCGTGTTCTAAATGATGCACAGAAGAATTACACAACCACAGAAAAAGAATTACTTGCAGTGGTCTATGCCATTGACAATTTTAGATCCTACTTAGTGGGATCAAAGGTGATTGTGTACACTGACCATGCTGCTCTTAAATACTTACTCACAAAGCAGGATTCAAAACCCAGGCTTATAAGATGGGTGTTGCTTCTGCAAGAGTTTGATATAGAAATAAGAGACAGAAAAGGGACAGAGAACCAAGTGGCTGATCATCTGTCCCGGATAGAACCAGTAGCTGGGACGTCCCTCCCTTCTACTGAGATCTCTGAGACTTTCCCAGATGAGCAACTCTTTGCCATTCAGGAAGCTCCATGGTTTGCAGATATTGCAAACTATAAAGCTGTGAGGTTCATACCCAAAGAGTACAGTTATGTGCAGAGAAAGAAACTAATTTCAGATGCCAAGTACTACCTTTGGGATGAACCATATCTCTTTAAGAGATGTGCTGACGGAGTGATCCGCAGATGTGTACCCAGAGAAGAAGCACGAAGGATCCTATGGCACTGCCATGGATCACAGTATGGGGGACATTTTGGAAGTGAGCGAACAGCCACTAAAGTTCTCCAGTGCGGCTTCTACTGGCCTACTCTCTATAAAGATTCCCGAGAGTTTGTGCGTAACTGTGACAGTTGCCAAAGAGCTGGTAACCTGCCTCACGGATATGCCATGCCTCAACAAGGGATATTAGAGATAGAATTGTTTGATGTATGGGGAATTGACTTCATGGGGCCATTCCCACCATCATACTCAAACACTTACATTCTGGTGGCGGTGGACTATGTATCTAAGTGGGTAGAAGCAATTGCTACACCCACTAATGATACCAAAACCATACTGAAATTCCTCCAGAAAAACATTTTCAGCAGGTTTGGCGTCCCCAGAGTGCTAATTAGTGATGGGGCACTCATTTCTGCAACAAACAGCTATACTCTGCTATGGTTAGATATGGAATTAGCCATAAAGTGGCAACTGCATATCATCCACAGACAAATGGACAAGCTGAAGTCTCTAACAGAGAGCTAAAAAGAATCCTAGAATGGACTGTGATAGCCCGGAGAAAGGATTGGGCAAAGAGCTTGGATGATGCTCTGTGGGCATACAGAACAGCATTCAAGACTCCTATAGGAACCTCTCCATACCAACTGGTGTATGGGAAGGCATGTCATTTGCCTGTGGAACTGGAACATAAAGCCTACTGGGCAACCAGATTCCTAAACATGGATGCACAGTTAGCTGGTGAGAAAAGGCTGCTCCAGCTAAATGAGCTAGAGGAGTTCAGACTCAATGCCTTTGAAAATGCAAAAATTTATAAGGAAAAGGCAAAGAAATGGCATGACAAGAAGTTGTCAACCAGAGTCTTTGAGCCAGGACAAAAAGTTCTGCTCTTCAACTCCAGGCTCAAATTGTTTCCAGGAAAACTCAAATCCCGGTGGAGGGGTCCGTATGTGATTACAGGAGTATCACCATATGGATATGTTGAGCTTCAGGATATTGATTCCGACAAGAAGTTCATTGTTAATGGACAGAGAATCAAGCACTATCTTGAAGGAAATTTTGAGCAGGAATGCTCAAAACTGAGACTTGAGTGACTCTCAGTGAAAGTCCAGCTAAAGACAGTAAAGAAGCGCTTGCTGGGAGGCAACCCAGTCATTAGAAGGTTGTATGAATTGTTCTTACAGAGGCAAGTATCAAAAATGAAGGAATTCACAGAGTTACAGAAGGATTCAGCTCAAAAAGCAGAGAAAATGAGCTTACTGGCGAAAAAACGCCAGTAAGGGGCATTTTGGGCGTTAAACGCCAGAATGGGCACCATTCTGGGCGTTTAACGCCAGTAATGGTACCATTTTGGGCGTTAAACGCCAGAATGGGCACCATTCTGGGCGTTTAACGCCAGGTGTGCAGCATCCTGGGCGTTTTGAAAAAAACGCCCAGTGACAAAGGATTTCTGGCATTTAACGCCAGCCAGGGCACCTGGCTGGGCGTTAAACGCCCAAAAGGGGTAGCAAATGGGCGTTAAACGCCAGAATGGGTGCCATTCTGGGCGTTTAACGCCAGCAAGGTGGGGGGACCACAATTTTGTTTTCAAATCAAATTTTTTCAAACTTTCCTTTTCTCACCCATACTTTTCTACAAAATCACACTTCAATCATTCATTATTCACTTTCAAATCTTCAAAAAATTAAAACCATTCTTCAAATCTATTTCAAATCAATTACAAACATTATTCAAAAACTTCACCCTTTTCTCAATTTCTTTTCATATCTTCTCAAATTTTCTTTCAAATCCTTTTTTTTTCCTTTTTTTTTCGAAAACTCCCCTCCCCACCTTATAAATACACGTTTGTTCCCCCTATTCCAACCACACCATTCGAATTTTCTCTTCCTCCCCCTCTCTTTTCTCTTTTCTTTTGCTTGAGGACAAGCAAACCTCTAAGTTTGGTGTGCTTTTCCGTGATCACTAAGCCAAGATTCATCAATATCATGGCTCCTAAGGGAAAACAAACCAATTTAAGAGGCAAGAAAGAGAATAATCCAAAGAATCTTTGGAATCAAGAGAAGTTCTTAACTAAAGAACATGAAGACCATTATCACAAAATAATGGGTCTGAGGTCAGTGATCCCGGAAGTGAAATTTGATCTGAAAGAAGATGAATATCCGGGGATCCAAGAGCAAATTCGAAACAGAGGATGGGAAGTTCTAACCAATCCTGAGACAAAGGTTGGAAGGAACATGGTTCAGGAATTCTACTCAAATCTGTGGCTAACAGATAAACAGAGAATGACTGGAACTGCTTACCATACCTACAGAACCATGGTCAGAGGGAAAGTTATGTACTTCCATCTGGACAAAATAAGAGAAATCTTCAAGTTGCCCCAACTACAAGATGATCCTGACTCCTTCAATAGGAGGATGGTGAGAGTAGATAAAGGGTTAGATCAAGTTCTAGAGGACATATGCCTCCCTAGGACTAAGTGGATAACCAATTCAAAGGGTGTCCCAAACCAACTCAAGAGGGGAGACCTCAAGCCAATTGCAAGAGGTTGGCTAGACTTCATTGGGCGTTCCATATTGCCCACTAGCAACCGTTCTGAGGTCACCATCAAGAGAGCAGTGATGATTCATTGCATTATGCTTGGAAAAGAAGTGGAGGTTCATCATGTGATTGCTTGTGAGATTTACACAATTGCAAATAAAAATTCCACTGAAGCCAAACTGGCTTACCCAAGCCTGATTTCCTTGCTCTGTAAAGAGGCTGGGGTGAAGATGGGGGTAGATGAATTCATACCCATTGAACACCCAATCACCAAGAAGTCAATGGAAGGACAAGTGGAAGACAACTCTATCAAAAGGAGGGTGCATGAGTTCCTCCCTGAATTTCCTGAAATTGGCTACTGGGCCAGCCTGGAAGCATCTATCACCAAGTTGCAAGAGACTATGGAGCAACTTAAGGAAGAACAGCAGAATCAAAACTGCATGCTCTGCAAATTGCTGAAGGAACAAGAGAAGCAGGGGCGTGAAATCCAAGAGATGAAGCGCCAAAAGCTCTCCTCTCAAGCTGAGGGAGCATCCACTTCTCAAAATCAAGGTTGTTGAGTCCTAACTCTGTGAAAACCTCTATCATTAGGAGCCTATTTTTTTTTTCATTTTTCTTATCATGTTTTCTATTTTTATTTTTTTTTTCATTATTCTCATCTTATATCTATATTTGAGTCTTGTTCTTAGTTTATAACTAATAAAATTTATGCCTTAAAGTTATGAATGTCCTATGAATCCATCAGCTCTCTTAAATGAAAAATGCTTTAATCACAAAAGAACAAGAAGTACAGGATTTCGAAATTTATCTCTGAAACTAGTTGGATTGGCTTGATGTGGTGACAATACTTTTTGTTTTCTGAATGAATGCTTGAACAGTGCATATGTCTCTTGAATTTGTTGTTTTAAGAATGTTAAGAGTGTTGGCTCTTGAAAGAATGAGGAGAAAGAGAACTGTTATTGAGGATCTGAAAAATCATCAAATAGATTCTTGAAGCAAGAAAAAGCAGTGAAAAAAAAAATATATATATATATATATTTTCGAAAAAAAAAGAAAGAAAAAGAAAAAGAAAGAAAAAGAAAGAAACAAAGTTGTGATCCAAGGCAAAAGAGTGTGCTTAAGAACCCTGGACACCTCTAATTGGGGACTTTAGCAAAGCTGAGTCACAATCTAAAAAGGTTCACCCAATTATGTGTCTGTGGCATGTATGTATCCGGTGGTAATACTGGAAGACAGAGTGCTTTGGGCCACAGCCAAGACTCATACACTAGCTATGTTCAAGAATCACTACACTTAACTAGGAGAATCAAATAACACTATCTGAGTTCTGAGTTCTTATAGATGCCAATCATTCTGAACTTCAAGGGATAGAGTGAGATGCCAAAACTGTTCGGAGGCAAAAAGCTACTAGTCCCGCTCATCTAATTGGAGCTATGTTTCTTTGATATTTTGGAGTCTATAGTATATTCTCTTCTTTTTATCCTATTCTGATTTTCAGTTGCTTGGGGACAAGCAACAATTTAAGTTTGGTGTTGTGATGAGCGGATAATTTGTACGCTTTTTGGCATTATTTTTAGTATGTTTTTAGTATCTTTTAGTTAGTTTTTAGTATATTTTTATTAGTTTTTAATTAAAATTCACTTTTCTGGACTTTACTATGAGTTTGTGTGTTTTTCTGTGATTTCAGGTATTTTCTGACTGAAATTGAGGGTCCTGAGCAAAAATCTGATCCAGAGACTGAAAAGGACTGCAGATGCTGTTGGATTCTGACCTCCCTGCACTCGAAGTGGATTTTCTGGAGCTACAGTAGCCCAATTGGCGCGTTCTCAACGGCATTGGAAAGTAGACATCCTGGGCTTTCCAGCAATATATAATAGTCTATACTTTGCCCAAGATTTGATGGCCCAAACCGGCGCTCAAAGTCACCTACAGAAATTCCAGCGTTAAACGCCGGAACTGGCATAAAATTTGGAGTTAAACGCCCAAACTGGCATGAAAGCTGGCGTTTAACTCCAGAAAAGGTCTCTACACGAAATTCCTTCATTGCTCAGCCCAAGCACACACCAAGTGGGCCCGGAAGTGGATTTTTCTGTCATTTACTCATTTCTGTAAACCTTAGGTCACTAGTTTACTATTAATAGGATCTTTTGACATTGTATCCGTACCTTATGACCTCATGACATTTTTACACGTTTCTTTGTGTACTTCCACAGCATGAGTCTCTAAACCCCATGGTTGGGGGTGAGGAGCTCTGCTGTGTCCTGATGGATTAATGCAATTACTACTGTTTCTTATTCAATCATGCTTGCTTCCATTCTAAGATATCACTTGTTCTTAACCCGGATGAATGTGATGATCTGTGACACTCATCATATTCTCAACTATGAACGTGTGACTGACAACCACCTCCGTTCTATCTTAGATTAAGTAGATATCTCTGGATTCTTTAATCGGAATCTTCGTGGTATAAGCTAGGACTGATGGCGGCATTCAAGAGAATCCGGAAGGTCTAAACCTTGTCTGTGGTATTCTGAGTAGGATTCAATGATTGAATGACTGTGACATGCTTCAATCTCCTGAAGGCGGGGCGTTAGTGACAGACGCAAAAGAATCACTGGATTCTATTCCGGCCTGATTGAGAACCGACAGATGAATTCCGCTATGCTGTGACAGAGCATATGCAATCGCTTTCACTGAGAGGATGGGAGGTAGCCACTGACAACGGTGAAACCCTACACACAGCTTGCCATGGAAGGAGACTTGCGTGTTTGAAGAAGAAGACAGTGGGAAAGCAGAGATTCAGAAGATGGAGCATCTCCAAACCTCAACCTATTCTCCATTACTGCAATACAAGTAACCATTTCATGTTCTTTTGCTCTTTACAATCAATCCTGATAATTTTTGATATCCTGACTAAGATTTACAAGATAACCATAGCTTGCTTCAAGCCGACAATCTCCGTGGGATCGACCCTTGCTCACGCAAGGTATTACTTGGACGACCCAGTGCACTTGCTGGTTAGTTGTGCGGGATTGCAAAAGTGTGATTGCAATTTCGTGCACCAGTCATATCTCTTTAAGAGATGTGCAGACGGAATAATTCATAGATGTGTGCCTAGAGAAGAAGCACAGAAGATCCTCTGGCATTGTCATGGATCATGTTCATACCCTGGGTCGAGTTGTCCGACCCGGGATGTTCTACCGACAAAGCGACCGACCTCCTCAGGTAAGGACAATCCGACCTCTTCTCAAAGAGTTCGGCCAAATTATCAGGAAAGTTCAATAAAGGGCCCAAATAGAGGAACACGACCTGAATCCAAAGGCAGCCTAAGCCTGTAGAGATAAAGGCGGTTCCCTTAAAAGATAAGATGACCTTGGTCAAAGATAAAGATAAGATAAGATAACTAACTTATCTTATCTAAGAAAGGTCACTCTACACCATTATAAATACACTGGAGCACCCATGTATAACTCATACTCTGATTCTACTCAATACCTGCTTAATACCCTTGCTAACATAAGCATCGGAGTCCCTTGCAGGTACCCCCACCCTCCGGGGACGAAGGATCAGCAGCACTGATGAGCGGATAATTTGTACGCTTTTTGGCATTGTTTTTAGTATGTTTCTAGTATATTTTAGTTAGTTTTTAGTATATTTTTATTAGTTTTTAGTTAAAATTCACTTTTCTGGACTTTACTATGAGTTTGTGTTTTTTCTGTGATTTCAGGTATTTTCTGGCTGAAATTGAGGGACCTGAGCAAAAATCTGATTCAGAGACTGAAAAGGACTGCAGATGCTGTTGGATTCTGACCTCCCTGCACTCGAAGCAGATTTTCTGGAGCTACAGAAGCCCAAATGTCGCGCTCTCAACGGCGTTGGAAAGTAAACATTCTGGGCTTTCCAGCAATATATGATAGTCCATACTTTGCCTAAGATTTGATGGCCCAAACCGGCGTTCAAAGTCACCTTCAGAATTCCCAGCGTTAAACGCCGGAACTGGCACCAAAGTGGGAGTTAAACGCCCAAACTGGCACAAAAGCTGGCGTTTAACTTCAAGAAGAGTCTCTACACGAAAATGCTTCATTGCTCAGCCCAAGCACACACCAAGTGGGCCCATAAGTGGATTTTTATGTCATTTACTCATCCTTGTAATTCTTAAGCTACTAGTTCCCTATAAGTAGGACCTTTTACTATTGTATTTTCATCTTGGTTCTTCTGGTTCCCTCTTTGGGGCCGAAGCCAATGATCACTCTTGTTCTTATGTATTTTCAACGGTGGAGTTTCTACACACCATGGATTAAGGTGTGGAGCTCTGCTGTACCTCGAGTATTAATGCAATTACTATTGTTCTTCTATTCAATTCAGCTTGTTCTTGTTCCAAGATATCACTTGTTCTTCAACTTGATGAATGTGATGATCCGTGACACTCATCATCATTCTCACCTATGAGCGTGTGACTGACAACCACCTCCGTTCTACCTTAGATTGGGTGAATATCTCTTGGATTCCTGATACACGACGCATGGTTGATCGCCTGACAACCGAGCCAGCCATTCCGTGAGATCAGAGTCTTCGTGGTATAGGCTAGAACTGATGGCGGCATTCAAGAGAATCCGGAAGGTCTAACCTTGTCTGTGGTGTTCTGAGTAGGATTCAATGATTGAATGACTGTGACGTGCTTCAAACTCGCGATTGTGGGGCGTTAGTGACAGACGCAAAAGAATCACTGGATTCTATTCCGACATGATCGAGAACCGACAGCTGGATAGCTGTGCCGTGACAGGGTGCGTTGAACATTTCCACTGAGAGGATGGGAGGTAGCCACTGACAACGGTGAAACCCTTGCATAAGCTTGCCATGGAAAGGAGTAAGAAGGATTGGATGAAGGTAGCCACAATTTCGCATACCAGGTTTTTGGCGCCGTTGCCGGGGATTGTTTCGTGTATGGATAACTGACGGTTCATCTTGTTGCTTAGATTAGGTATTTCTTTTCAGAATCTCTTTAAGAAATAATTCTAGAGTTTCATGATGATCTGTTGAAATCTGGCTGGCTGTGAAGCCATGTCTAATCTTATTGGACCGAGGTTTCAACTTATCATCACAAGAGCTTGTTGATTTCTATCAATCTTGCTGTTGGAGCAATGATCTGCTGAGGCTTGGCTGGCCATTGGCCATGTCTAGTGTTTTGGACCGGAGCTTTCTTTGAAAGCTTGGCTGGCTGTGAAGCCATGTCTAATTCCTGGACCGGAGTCTTAGACTAGCATTGCAATGATTCCTGGAATTCTCATTAAGAATTCTGAAACCTTTATTTTCTATTTTCATATAATTTTCGAAAAAGCACAAAATTACAAAATCATAAAAATCAAAAAAATATTTTATGTATCTTGTTTGAGTCTACTGTCTTATTTTAAGTTTGGTGTCTTGCATGCATTGTTTATTTGATATTGGTTCTATTTTCAAGTCAATCATACAGAGAACTAAAGATTCAGTACATGCAGCAGAAAAATTATACAGAAAAAGCTGGGCGTTCAAAACGCCCAGTAAAGAAGGAAATCTGGCGTTTAAACGCCAGCCAGGGTGCCTGGCCGGGCGTTTAATGCCCAAAAGGGTAGTGCATTGGGCGTTAAACGCCAGAATGTGCACAATTCTGGGCGTTTAACACCAGGATGGCACAAGAAGGAAGATTTTGTTTTCAAATCAATTTTTTTCCAAGTTTTCAAAGTTTTTCAAAATTAAATCTTTTTCAAATCAAATCTTTTCAATCAAATCTTTTTCAAAATCAATTTCTTTCCCTTTTCAAAGATACTTGTTAACAATTAATGATTTGATTGAACATTTCAAGTATGTTGCCTTTTCTGTTGAGGAAGGTTTAATGTTTGAATCATATCTTTTCTTGTTAGGCAAGTCATTAATTTTTAAA